>NC_059458.1:44011950-44139450 GCF_905237065.1 Salmo salar | reverse complement strand
CTAGATAACCATCCAGCCATTTGGTTTGTTGCTAGCTTGTTAGCTAGATAACCATCCAGCCATTTGGTTTGTTGCTAGCTTGTTAGCTAGATAACCATCCAGCCATTTGGTTTGTTGCTAGCTTGTTAGCTAGATAACCATCCAGCCATTTGGTTCGTTGCTAGCTTGTTAGCTAGATAACCATCCAGCCATTTGGTTCGTTGCTAGCTTGTTAGCTAGATAACCATCCAGCCATTTGGTTCGTTGCTAGCTTGTTAGCTAGATAACCATCCAGCCATTTGGTTCGTTGCTAGCTTGTTAGCTAGATAACCGTCCAGCCATTTGGTTTGTTGCTAGCTTGTTAGCTAGATAACCATCCAGCCATTTGGTTCGTTGCTAGCTTGTTAGCTAGATAACCATCCAGCCATTTGGTTCGTTGCTAGCTTGTTAGCTAGATAACCATCCAGCCATTTGGTTTGTTGCTAGCTTGTTAGCTAGATAACCATCCAGCCATTTGGTTTGTTGCTAGCTTGTTAGCTAGATAACCATCCAGCCATTTGGTTCGTTGCTAGCTTGTTAGCTAGATAACCATCCAGCCATTTGGTTTGTTGCTAGCTTGTTAGCTAGATAACCATCCAGCCATTTGGTTTGTTGCTAGCTTGTTAGCTAGATAACCATCCAGCCATTTGGTTCGTTGCTAGCTTGTTAGCTAGATAACCTCTGGCTATCCCAGCCATTTGGTTTGTTGCTAGCTTGTTAGCTAGATAACCTCTGGCTATCCCAGCCATTTATGGGGTTTATTTTTCTTTATTGTCTCTTGTTATTATTTTATGTCACACAGTTTTGCTTCACTTCTCTGGAACCTTTCCTCACCGGGAATGTCTTTCTATGAAACCTTAGAGACTTTAGTCGTATTGTTCTTAGTTCAAAGTCGTGTTGCTGTTCCTGTCTATTAGTTTTCTGTATTTTGTCATGTTTTGTGTGGACCCCAGGAAGAATAGCTCCTCTTTCTTCAACAGCATTATATTAACAAATATGTCTCTCAGGCAGCGTTTACACCGGAAGCCCAGTTCTGATCTTTCTCCACTAATTGGTCTTATGAGCAACCAGATCAGATCCTTTGCTAATAATTAGGCAAAAGGCTGGGCTGCCTGAGCAAACCCACCCAAAGTGTTGTTTTTTAATAGGGGTAGTGATGATGGTGTGTAATGGTTTGCTGCATGTTTCCACTGTTTCCTACATGACTTAACTTACTGTGCAGAGAGAGAGAGAGAGAGAGGCTTGTTTGAAGAATCACACTTTTTTATTTTACCTTTATTTAACAAGTCAGTTAAGAACAAATTCTTACTTTCAATGACGGCCTAGGAACAGTGGGTTAACAGATTTTGTACCATGTCAGCTCGTGGATTCGAACTTGCAACCTTTCGGTTACTAGCCCAACGCTCTAACCACTAGGCTACCTTGCCGCCCCAACCACACTGTACGGTACAGACAGAGAGGCTTGTTTGAAGAATCACACTGTCCAGAACAGAGAGGCTTGTTTGAAGAATCTGGATGATAAAGTCATGTCAGTATTATTATAAAACGTGGAGGCAACCGAACAAACTGGTTCCTTCTGTCTCGTGGTTCCCAGGAAAAGGTGTTCCTTCCACTGAGTATAACAACACCTCTCTAATGTTGAATAACAACACCTCTCTAATGTTGAGTTCACCCCCCCCTGTACATCCTACTATACACTGAGTATAACAACACCTCTCTAATGTTGATCCCCCCTGTACATCCTGCTATACACTGAGTATAACAACACCTCTCTAATGTTGATCCCCCCTGTACATCCTACTATACACTGAGTATAACAACACCTCTCTAATGTTGATCCCCCCCTGTACATCCTGCTATACACTGAGTATAACAACACCTCTCTAATGTTGATCCCCCTGTACATCCTACTATACACTGAGTATAACAACACCTCTCTAATGTTGATCCCCCCTGTACATCCTACTATACACTGAGTATAACAACACCTCTCTAATGTTGATCCCCCTGTACATCCTGCTATACACTGAGTATAACAACACCTCTCTAATGTTGATCCCCCCTGTACATCCTACTATACACTGAGTATAACAACACCTCTCTAATGTTGATCCCCCCTGTACATCCTGCTATACACTGAGTATAACAACACCTCTCTAATGTTGATCCCCCTTGTACATCCTACTATACACTGAGTATAACAACACCTCTCTAATGTTGATCCCCCCTGTACATCCTACTATACACTGAGTATAACAACACCTCTCTAATGTTGATCCCCCCTGTACATCCTGCTATACACTGAGTATAACAACACCTCTCTAATGTTGATCCCCCTGTACATCCTGCTATACACTGAGTATAACAACACCTCTCTAATGTTGATCCCCCCTGTACATCCTACTATACACTGAGTATAACAACACCTCTCTAATGTTGATCCCCCCTGTACATCCTACTATACACTGAGTATAACAACACCTCTCTAATGTTGATCCCCCCTGTACATCCTACTATACACTGAGTATAACAACACCTCTCTAATGTTGATCCCCCCTGTACATCCTGCTATACACTGAGTATAACAACACCTCTCTAATGTTGACCCCCCCTGTACATCCTGCTATACACTGAGTATAACACCACCTCTCTAATGTTGAATAACAACACCTCTCTAATGTTGATCCCCCCTGTACATCCTGCTATACACTGAGTATAACACCACCTCTCTAATGTTGAGTGTACATCCTGCTATACATCATTAGTCACCAGTAGGCTATAGACTGACTGAGCAGTTCTTCACCCAAACCGGTTGTTCCTGGTATCTACGACCAAAACCCTGTTCAATCTTTCGTCTTTCCCGTCCATCCTCTGAACGGCAGACCTACACAATCCATGTTACAAGTGTCTGAAGGATTTTAACATCCTCGGTTAACATGTCTCATCTTCGTCTACACCGATTTGAAGTGGATTTAACAAATGGCGTCAGTAAGAGAACATAGCATTCACCTGGTATGTCATGGAAAGAGCAGGTGTTCTTAATGTTTTGTCCACCTCAGTGTATGTCATGGAAAGAGCAGGTGTTCTTAATGTTTTGTCCTGTCAGTGCATGTCATGGAACGAGCGGGTGTTCTTAATGTTTTGTCCGCTCAGTGTATGTCATGGAAATAGCAGGTGTTCTTAACGTTTTGTCCTGTCAGTGTATGCCATGGACCGAGCAGGTGTCCTTAATGTTTTGTCCGCTCAGTGTATAGCCTACTGCCATAGTGATGTACAGTAACTAACATTTACTCCTCCCTGGTGGGTGGGTTCATCACATTATATTGATCTCAAAGATCAATCCGTCGTAGGGTCAATTCTGAGTCCATTTTCTGAAGTGAATTTAAATTAGTAATTGCTCTCACTTGAATTGAATGAATAAAAACGTCCACAATTCATTCAGAATTACACAGATTTGTTTTCGGTCTCTATCAAGTTGCCCCCATAAGACATGCTGACGACATCATATCCTTCCATATTAGAGCAGACCCTGAGAGCTGATAACAGAATTCGATTCAAGAAATGTTCTGCATAGCTATTTACAACCACAGCATTCTACTACTGGCCCACTGGCATCAAGTATGTCCCCCTCAGCCCTGGCAGACAGCTGCTCCTCATATTAGGCCTGCAGTATTAGAGAGGAGCAGGCCTGGCTGTTTGAAATGCCAGAGAGGCAGCAAGGGCATGTGTCCACATGGTGAGAAATAGAGGACTGATATGACCCAGAGCCACAACGGTCCTGACGGCTATGTAGCCAGCGAACTAAAACACTGCTCCTTAGCTAACTAGCCACTAGCCACCGCACTGCTCCGTAACTAACTAGCCACTAGCTAAAACACTGCTCCTTAACTAACTAGCCACTAGCTAAAACACTGCTCCTTAACTAACTAGCCACTAGCTAAAACACTGCTCCTTAACTAACTAGCCACTAGCTAAAACACTGCTCTGTAACTAACTAGCCACTAGCTAAAACACTGCTCTGTAACTAACTAGCCACTAGCTAAAACACTGCTCTGTAACTAACTAGCCACTAGCTAAAACACTGCTCTGTAACTAACTAGCCACTAGCTAAAACACTGCTCTGTAACCAGCTAGCCACTAGCTAAAACACTGCTCCTTAACTAACTAGCCACTAGCTAAAACACTGCTCTGTAACTAACTAGCCACTAGCTAAAACACTGCTCCTTAACTAACTAGCCACTAGCTAAAACACTGCTCCTTAACTAACTAGCCACTAGCTAAAACACTGCTCTGTAACTAACTAGCCACTAGCTAAAACACTGCTCTGTAACTAACTAGCCACTAGCTAAAACACTGCTCTGTAACTAACTAGCCACTAGCTAAAACACTGCTCCTTAACTAACTAGCCACTAGCTAAAACACTGCTCCTTAACTAACTAGCCACTAGCTAAAACACTGCTCTGTAACTAACTAGCCACTAGCTAAAACACTGCTCTGTAACTAACTAGCCACTAGCTAAAACACTGCTCTGTAACTAACTAGCCACTAGCTAAAACACTGCTCCTTAACTAACTAGCCACTAGCTAAAACACTGCTCTGTAACTAACTAGCCACTAGCTAAAACACTGCTCCTTAACTAACTAGCCACTAGCTAAAACACTGCTCCTTAACTAACTAGCCACTAGCTAAAACACTGCTCTGTAACTAACTAGCCACTAGCTAAAACACTGCTCTGTAACTAACTAGCCACTAGCTAAAACACTGCTCTGTAACTAACTAGCCACTAGCTAAAACACTGCTCTGTAACTAACTAGCCACTAGCTAAAACACTGCTCCTTAACTAACTAGCCACTAGCTAAAACACTGCTCCTTAACTAACTAGCCACTAGCTAAAACACTGCTCCTTAACTAACTAGCCACCGCACTGCTCTGTAACTAACTAGCCACTAGCTAAAACACTGCTCCTTAGCTAACTAGCCACTAGCCACCGCACTGCTCTGTAACTAACTAGCCGCTAGCTAAAACACTGCTCTGTAACCAGCTAGCCACTAGCTAAAACACTGCTCCTTAACTAACTAGCCACTAGCTAAAACACTGCTCTGTAACCAACTAGCTACTAGCCACCACACTGCTCTATAACCTACTAGCCACCACACTGCTCTGTAACCAACTAGCTACTAGCCACCACACTGCTCTGTAACCAACTAGCTACTAGCCACCACACTGCTCTGTAACCAACTAGCTACTAGCCACCACACTGCTCTGTAACCAACCAACTAGCTACTAGCCACCACACTGCTCTGTAACCAACTAGCTACTAGCCACCACACTGCTCTGTAACCAACTAGCTACTAGCCACCACACTGCTCTGTAACCAACTAGCTACTAGCCACCACACTGCTCTGTAACCAACTAGCTACTAGCCACCACACTGCTCTGTAACCAACTAGCTACTAGCCACCACACTGTATACTCTCCTATCGTCTATTGTAATCCGGTCTCCTATTGTCTATTGTAATCTGGTCTCCTATTGTAATCTGGTCTCCTATTGTAATCTGGTCTCCTATTGTAATCTGGTCTCCTATTGTAATCTGGTCTCCTATTGTAATCTGGTCTCCTATTGTCTATTGTAATCTGGTCTCCTATTGTAATCTGGTCTCCTATTGTCTATTGTAATCTGGTCTCCTATTGTAATCTGGTCTCCTATTGTCTATTGTAATCTGGTCTCCTATTGTCTATTGTAATCTGGTCTCCTATTGTAATCTGGTCTCCTATTGTCTATTGTAATCTGGTCTCCTATTGTAATCTGGTCTCCTATTGTCTATTGTAATCTGGTCTCCTATTGTAATCTGGTCTCCTATTGTAATCTGGTCTCCTATTGTCTATTGTAATCTGGTTTTGTAATCTGACCCCTTCCCCTCTGTCTTCTCTCTAGGAGTTATCTGTGATGAAGCAGGTTCTGCTCAGTATGAGGTCCAGAGAGTCCCAGTCCCTCCTGGATCCTGATGGGGTTGGGACCGGGCTGGCCTTCAGCAGACCCAAACACCTCAGCAGAACCACAGAGGAGGATGAGCAGAACCCTCACAGACACAGACCCAAACCCACCGTGTTCGTGAGTGTTAACCCTTCACACCCACACTACACGGGTTAATACTGCAACACGCCCACCCACACGGGTTAATACTGCAACACGCCCACCCACACGGGTTAATACTGCAACACGCCTATCCACACGGGTTAATACTGCAACACGCCCACCCACACGGGTTAATACTGCAACACACCCACCCACACGGGTTAATACTGCAACACGCCCACCCACACGGGTTAATACTGCAACACGCCCACCCACACGGGTTAATACTGCAACACGCCCACCCACACGGGTTAATACTGCAACACATCCACCCACACGGGTTAATACTGCAACACACCCACCCACACGGGTTAATACTGCAACACATCCACCCACACGGGTTAATACTGCAACACGCCCACCCACACGGGTTAATACTGCAACACACCCACCCACACGGGTTAATGCTGCAACACACCCACCCACACAGAACCCTATTCCCTATATATAGTGCACTACTTTAGACCAGGGCCCTATAGAACCCTATTCCCTATTTAGTGCACTACTTTAGACCAGGACCCTATAGAACCCGATTCCCTATACCCTACTGGTCTCCTCCAATAGACCAGTCCTCCGGTAGACCAGTCCTCCAGTAGACCAGTCCTCCAGTAGACCAGTAGACCAGTCCTCCAGTAGACCAGTCCTCCAGTAGACCAGTCCTCCGGTAGACCAGTCCTCCGGTAGACCAGTCCTCCGGTAGACCAGTCCTCCGGTAGACCAGTCCTCCGGTAGACCAGTCCTCCAGTCCTCCGGTAGACCAGTCCTCCAGTAGACCAGTCCTCCAGTAGACCAGTCCTCTGATAGACCAGTCCTCTGATAGACCAGTCCTCCGGTAGACCAGTCCTCCGGTAGACCAGTCCTCCGGTAGACCAGTCCTCCGGTAGACCAGTCCTCCAGTCCTCCGGTGGACCAGTCCTCCGGTATTTTTGAGTAATTCAAAGCTCACTGCATCACAAGTCGTATTACCAATAAGGTAACATTTCCCCTGGACTAACTCATGTTCTCTCTCTTCCAGACCAATAAAGAAGCTCCTGAATGGTACAGGAAAGTCAAGTTCCAGCCTGAATGACCAATGAGTGGCCTTACAGGTGGTGCAGATGGGATTTGTGTAGACACTCCAAACTGGTTTTATTTACACTACTGTATTGGTAATAGTATATCTGTGTGTCTTGTACTGTACTGTTGTAATCGGTTGACTTGCTAAAACTTTTTAATATAAAAATCTGTCAAAAACTACACTCTACTCGTCTTCAGATTTCTGTTTTGCTTGGCATTGGCCCTAGCCCTGACCTTATCCCTGGCCTTAACCCTGACCCTAGCGGTGACCCTATCCCTGACCCTAGCGGTGACCCTAGCCCTGACCCTATCCCTGACCCTATCCCTGACCCTATCCCTGACCCTATCCCTGACCCTATCCCTGACCCTAGCCCTGACCCTAGCAGTGACCCTATCGCTGACACTAGCGGTGACCCTATCCCTGACCCTATCGGTGACCCTATCCCTGACCCTATCGGTGACCCTAGCCCTGACCCTATCCCTGACCCTATCGGTGACCCTAGCCCTGACCCTAGTAGAACTGATTATTCTGAAACCACACCAACCTGTATCCTTTAGTTTAACTGTTAGTCGTCTAGTAGAGGGGACAGCACCTCCTCCTCCTCCTCCTCCTCCTGAATCAACACTGTAGTTTAACTGTTAGTCTTCTAGTAGAGGAGACAGCAGCTCAGGCAGCACCTCCTCCTCCTCCTCCTCCTGAATCAACACTGTAGTTTAACTGTTAGTTGTCTAATAGAGGAGACAGCAGCTCAGGCAGCACCTCCTCCTCCTCCTCCTCCTCCTGAATCAACACTGTAGTTTAACTGTTAGTCGTCTAGTAGAGGAGACAGCAGCTCAGGCAGCACCTCCTCCTCCTCCTCCTCCTCCTGAATCAACACTGTAGTTTAACTGTTAGTCGTCTAGTAGAGGAGACAGCAGCTCAGGCAGCACCTCCTCCTCCTCCTCCTGAATCAACACTAGTTTAACTGTTAGTCGTCTAGTAGAGGAGACAGCCGCTCAGGCACCTCCTCCTCCTCCTCCTCCTCCTGAATCAACACTGTAGTTTAACTGTTAGTCGTCTAGTAGAGGGGACAGCACCTCCTCCTCCTCCTGAATCAACACTGTAGTTTAACTGTTAGTCGTCTAGTAGAGGAGACAGCAGCTCAGGCAGCACCTCCTCCTCCTCCACCTCCTCCTCCTCCTGAATCAACACTGTAGTTTAACTGTTAGTCGTCTAGTAGAGGAGACAGCAGCTCAGGCAGCACCTCCTCCTCCTCCTCCTCCACCTCCTCCTCCTGAATCAACACTGTAGTTTAACTGTTAGTCGTCTAGTAGAGGGGACAGCACCTCCTCCTCCTCCTGAATCAACACTAGTTTAACTGTTAGTCGTCTAGTAGAGGAGACAGCCGCTCAGGCACCTCCTCCTCCTCCTCCTGAATCAACACTGTAGTTTAACTGTTAGTCGTCTAGTAGAGGAGACAGCAGCTCAGGCAGCACCTCCTCCTCCTCCTCCTCCACCTCCTCCTCCTCCTGAATCAACACTGTAGTTTAACTGTTAGTCGTCTAGTAGAGGAGACAGCAGCTCAGGCAGCACCTCCTCCACCTCCTCCTCCTGAATCAACACTGTAGTTTAACTGTTAGTCATCTAGTAGAGGGGACAGCAGCTCAGGCAGCACCTCCTCCTCCTCCTCCTCCTCCTCCTCCTGAATCAACACTGTAGTTTAACTGTTAGTCGTCTAGTAGAGGAGACAGCAGCTCAGGCAGCACCTCCTCTTCCTCCTCCTCCTCCTCCTGAATCAACACTGTAGTTTAACTGTTAGTCTTCTAGTAGAGGAGACAGCAGCTCAGGCAGCACCTCCTCCTCCTCCTCCTCAATCAACACTGTAGTTTAACTGTTAGTTGTCTAATAGAGGAGACAGCAGCTCAGGCAGCACCTCCTCCTCCTCCTCCTCCTCCTGAATCAACACTGTAGTTTAACTGTTAGTCGTCTAGTAGAGGAGACAGCAGCTCAGGCAGCACCTCCTCCTCCTCCTCCTCCTCCTGAATCAACACTGTAGTTTAACTGTTAGTCGTCTAGTAGAGGAGACAGCAGCTCAGGCAGCACCTCCTCCTCCTGAATCAACACTGTAGTTTAACTGTTAGTCTTCTAGTAGAGGAGACAGCAGCTCAGGCAGCACCTCCTCCTCCTCCTCCTCCTGAATCAACACTAGTTTAACTGTTAGTCGTCTAGTAGAGGAGACAGCCGCTCAGGCACCTCCTCCTCCTCCTCCTGAATCAACACTAGTTTAACTGTTAGTCGTCTAGTAGAGGGGGACAGCAGCTCAGGCAGCACCTCCTCCTCCTCCTCCTCCTCCTCCTCCTCCTGAATCAACACTGTAGTTTAACTGTTAGTCGTCTAGTAGAGGAGACAGCAGCTCAGGCAGCACCTCCTCCTCCACCTCCTCCTCCTCCTGAATCAACACTGTAGTTTAACTGTTAGTCTTCTAGTAGAGGGGACAGCAGCTCAGGCAGCACCTCCTCCTCCTCCTCCTCCTCCTCCTCCTCCTCCTGAATCAACACTGTAGTTTAACTGTTAGTCATCTAGTAGAGGAGACAGCAGCTCAGGCAGCACCTCCTCCTCCTCCTCCTCCTCCTGAATCAACACTGTAGTTTAACTGTTAGTCGTCTAGTAGAGGAGACAGCAGCTCAGGCAGCACCTCCTCCTCCTCCTCCTCCTGAATCAACACTGTAGTTTAACTGTTAGTCGTCTAGTAGAGGGGACAGCACCTCCTCCTCCTCCTCCTGAATCAACACTGTAGTTTAACTGTTAGTCATCTAGTAGAGGGGGACAGCAGCTCAGGCAGCACCTCCTCCTCCTCCTCCTCCTCCTCCTCCTGAATCAACACTGTAGTTTAACTGTTAGTCATCTAGTAGAGGAGACAGCAGCTCAGCCTCCTCCTCCTCCTCCTCCTCCTCCTGAATCAACACTAGTTTAACTGTTAGTCGTCTAGTAGAGGAGACAGCAGCTCAGGCAGCACCTCCTCCTCCTCCTCCTGAATCAACACTGTAGTTTAACTGTTAGTCGTCTAGTAGAGGAGACAGCAGCTCAGGCAGCACCTCCTCCTCCTCCTTCTCCTCCTCCTGAATCAACACTGTAGTTTAACTGTTAGTCGTCTAGTAGAGGAGACAGCAGCTCAGGCAGCACCTCCTCCTCCTCCTCCTCCTCCTGAATCAACACTGTAGTTTAACTGTTAGTCGTCTAGTAGAGGAGACAGCAGCTCAGGCAGCACCTCCTCCTCCTCCTCCTCCTCCTCCTGAATCAAAGCTGTAGTTTAACTGTTAGTCGTCTAGTAGAGGGGGACAGCAGCTCAGGCAGCACCTCCTCCTCCTCCTCCTGAATCAACACTGTAGTTTAACTGTTAGTCGTCTAGTAGAGGAGACAGCAGCTCAGGCAGCACCCCCTCCTCCTCCTCCTCCTGAATCAACACTGTAGTTTAACTGTTAGTCGTCTTGTAGAGGAGACAGCAGCTCAGACAGCACCTCCTCCTCCTCCTCCTCCTCCTGAAACAACACTGTAGTTTAACTGTTAGTCGTCTAGTAGAGGAGACAGCAGCTCAGGTAGCACCTCCTCCTCCTCCTTCTCCTCCTGAATCAACACTGTAGTTTAACTGTTAGTCGTCTAGTAGAGGAGACAGCAGCTCAGGCAGCACCTCCTCCTCCTACTCCTCCTCCTCCTGAATCAACACTGTAGTTTAACTGTTAGTCGTCTTGTAGAGGAGACAGCAGCTCAGGCAGCACCTCCTCCTCCTCCTCCTCCTCCTGAATCAACACTGTAGTTTAACTGTTAGTCGTCTAGTAGAGGAGACAGCAGCTCAGGCAGCACCTCCTCCTCCTCCTTCTCCTCCTCCTGAATCAACACTGTAGTTTAACTGTTAGTCGTCTTGTAGAGGAGACAGCAGCTCAGGCACCTCCTCCTCCTCCTCCTCCTGAATCAACACTGTAGTTTAACTGTTAGTCGTCTAGTAGAGGAGACAGCAGCTCAGGCTGCACCTCCTCCTCCTCCTCCTCCTCCTCCTGAATCAACACTGTAGTTTAACTGTTAGTCGTCTAGTAGAGGAGACAGCAGCTCAGGCAGCACCTCCTCCTCCTCCTCCTGAATCAACACTGTAGTTTAACTGTTAGTCGTCTAGTAGAGGAGACAGCAGCTCAGGCAGCACCTCCTCCTCCTCCTCCTCCTCCTCCTGAATCAACACTGTAGTTTAACTGTTAGTCGTCTAGTAGAGGGGGACAGCAGCTCAGGCAGCACCTCCTCCTCCTCCTCCTCCTCCTGAATCATCACTGTAGTTTAACTGTTAGTCGTCTAGTAGAGGAGACAGCAGCTCAGGCTGCACCTCCTCCTCCTCCTCCTCCTCCTCCTGAATCAACACTGTAGTTTAACTGTTAGTCGTCTTGTAGAGGAGACAGCAGCTCAGGCACCTCCTCCTCCTCCTCCTCCTGAATCAACACTGTAGTTTAACTGTTAGTCGTCTAGTAGAGGAGACAGCAGCTCAGACAGCACCTCCTCCTCCTCCTCCTCCTCCTGAATCAACACTGTAGTTTAACTGTTAGTCGTCTAGTAGAGGGGACAGCACCTCCTCCTCCTCCTGAATCAACACTAGTTTAACTGTTAGTCGTCTAGTAGAGGAGACAGCCGCTCAGGCACCTCCTCCTCCTCCTCCTGAATCAACACTGTAGTTTAACTGTTAGTCGTCTAGTAGAGGAGACAGCAGCTCAGGCAGCACCTCCTCCTCCTCCTCCTCCACCTCCTCCTCCTCCTGAATCAACACTGTAGTTTAACTGTTAGTCGTCTAGTAGAGGGGACAGCACCTCCTCCTCCTCCTGAATCAACACTAGTTTAACTGTTAGTCGTCTAGTAGAGGAGACAGCCGCTCAGGCACCTCCTCCTCCTCCTCCTGAATCAACACTGTAGTTTAACTGTTAGTCGTCTAGTAGAGGAGACAGCAGCTCAGGCAGCACCTCCTCCTCCTCCTCCTCCACCTCCTCCTCCTCCTGAATCAACACTGTAGTTTAACTGTTAGTCGTCTAGTAGAGGAGACAGCAGCTCAGGCAGCACCTCCTCCTCCTCCTCCTCCTGAATCAACACTGTAGTTTAACTGTTAGTCATCTAGTAGAGGGGACAGCAGCTCAGGCAGCACCTCCTCCTCCTCCTCCTCCTCCTCCTCCTGAATCAACACTGTAGTTTAACTGTTAGTCGTCTAGTAGAGGAGACAGCAGCTCAGGCAGCACCTCCTCCTCCTCCTCCTCCTGAATCAACACTGTAGTTTAACTGTTAGTCGTCTAGTAGAGGAGACAGCAGCTCAGGCAGCACCTCCTCCTCCTCCTCCTCCTCCTGAATCAACACTGTAGTTTAACTGTTAGTCGTCTAGTAGAGGAGACAGCAGCTCAGGCAGCACCTCCTCCTCCTCCTCCTCCTGAATCAACACTGTAGTTTAACTGTTAGTCGTCTAGTAGAGGAGACAGCAGCTCAGGCAGCACCTCCTCTTCCTCCTCCTCCTCCTCCTGAATCAACACTGTAGTTTAACTGTTAGTCTTCTAGTAGAGGAGACAGCAGCTCAGGCAGCACCTCCTCCTCCTCCTCCTGAATCAACACTGTAGTTTAACTGTTAGTTGTCTAATAGAGGAGACAGCAGCTCAGGCAGCACCTCCTCCTCCTCCTCCTCCTCCTCCTGAATCAACACTGTAGTTTAACTGTTAGTCGTCTAGTAGAGGAGACAGCAGCTCAGGCAGCACCTCCTCCTCCTCCTCCTCCTCCTGAATCAACACTGTAGTTTAACTGTTAGTCGTCTAGTAGAGGAGACAGCAGCTCAGGCAGCACCTCCTCCTCCTGAATCAACACTGTAGTTTAACTGTTAGTCTTCTAGTAGAGGAGACAGCAGCTCAGGCAGCACCTCCTCCTCCTCCTCCTCCTGAATCAACACTAGTTTAACTGTTAGTCGTCTAGTAGAGGAGACAGCCGCTCAGGCACCTCCTCCTCCTCCTCCTGAATCAACACTGTAGTTTAACTGTTAGTCGTCTAGTAGAGGGGGACAGCAGCTCAGGCAGCACCTCCTCCTCCTCCTCCTCCTCCTCCTGAATCAACACTGTAGTTTAACTGTTAGTCGTCTAGTAGAGGAGACAGCAGCTCAGGCAGCACCTCCTCCTCCACCTCCTCCTCCTCCTGAATCAACACTGTAGTTTAACTGTTAGTCGTCTAGTAGAGGAGACAGCAGCTCAGGCAGCACCTCCTCCTCCTCCACCTCCTCCTCCTCCTGAATCAACACTGTAGTTTAACTGTTAGTCTTCTAGTAGAGGGGACAGCAGCTCAGGCAGCACCTCCTCCTCCTCCTCCTCCTCCTCCTCCTCCTCCTGAATCAACACTGTAGTTTAACTGTTAGTCGTCTAGTAGAGGGGGACAGCACCTCCTCCTCCTCCTCCTGAATCAACACTGTAGTTTAACTGTTAGTCATCTAGTAGAGGGGGACAGCAGCTCAGGCAGCACCTCCTCCTCCTCCTCCTCCTCCTCCTCCTGAATCAACACTGTAGTTTAACTGTTAGTCATCTAGTAGAGGAGACAGCAGCTCAGCCTCCTCCTCCTCCTCCTCCTCCTCCTCCTGAATCAACACTGTAGTTTAACTGTTAGTCGTCTAGTAGAGGAGACAGCAGCTCAGGCAGCACCTCCTCCTCCTCCTCCTGAATCAACACTGTAGTTTAACTGTTAGTCGTCTAGTAGAGGAGACAGCAGCTCAGGCAGCACCTCCTCCTCCTCCTTCTCCTCCTCCTGAATCAACACTGTAGTTTAACTGTTAGTCGTCTAGTAGAGGAGACAGCAGCTCAGGCAGCACCTCCTCCTCCTCCTCCTCCTCCTCCTGAATCAACACTGTAGTTTAACTGTTAGTCGTCTAGTAGAGGAGACAGCAGCTCAGGCAGCACCTCCTCCTCCTCCTGAATCAACACTGTAGTTTAACTGTTAGTCGTCTAGTAGAGGAGACAGCAGCTCAGGCAGCACCTCCTCCTCCTACTCCTCCTCCTCCTGAATCAACACTGTAGTTTAACTGTTATTCGTCTTGTAGAGGAGACAGCAGCTCAGGCAGCACCTCCTCCTCCTCCTCCTCCTCCTGAATCAACACTGTAGTTTAACTGTTAGTCGTCTAGTAGAGGAGACAGCAGCTCAGGCAGCACCTCCTCCTCCTCCTTCTCCTCCTCCTGAATCAACACTGTAGTTTAACTGTTAGTCGTCTTGTAGAGGAGACAGCAGCTCAGGCACCTCCTCCTCCTCCTCCTCCTCCTCCTGAATCAACACTGTAGTTTAACTGTTAGTCGTCTAGTAGAGGAGACAGCAGCTCAGGCTGCACCTCCTCCTCCTCCTCCTGAATCAACACTGTAGTTTAACTGTTAGTCGTCTAGTAGAGGAGACAGCAGCTCAGGCAGCACCTCCTCCTCCTCCTCCTGAATCAACACTGTAGTTTAACTGTTAGTCGTCTAGTAGAGGAGACAGCAGCTCAGACAGCACCTCCTCCTCCTCCTCCTCCTGAATCAACACTGTAGTTTAACTGTTAGTCGTCTAGTAGAGGAGACAGCAGCTCAGGCAGCACCTCCTCCTCCTCCTCCTCCTCCTCCTGAATCAACACTGTAGTTTAACTGTTAGTCGTCTAGTAGAGGGGGACAGCAGCTCAGGCAGCACCTCCTCCTCCTCCTCCTCCTCCTGAATCATCACTGTAGTTTAACTGTTAGTCGTCTAGTAGAGGAGACAGCAGCTCAGGCTGCACCTCCTCCTCCTCCTCCTCCTCCTCCTGAATCAACACTGTAGTTTAACTGTTAGTCGTCTTGTAGAGGAGACAGCAGCTCAGGCACCTCCTCCTCCTCCTCCTCCTGAATCAACACTGTAGTTTAACTGTTAGTCGTCTAGTAGAGGAGACAGCAGCTCAGACAGCACCTCCTCCTCCTCCTCCTCCTCCTCCTCCTCCTGAATCAACACTGTAGTTTAACTGTTAGTCGTCTAGTAGAGGAGACAGCAGCTCAGGCAGCACCTCCTCCTCCTCCTCCTCCTTCTCCTCCTCCTGAATCAACACTGTAGTTTAACTGTTAGTCGTCTAGTAGAGGAGACAGCAGCTCAGGCAGCACCTCCTCCTCCTCCTTCTCCTCCTCCTGAATCAACACTGTAGTTTAACTGTTAGTCGTTTTGTAGAGGAGACAGCAGCTCAGGCACCTCCTCCTCCTCCTCCTCCTCCTCCTGAATCAACACTGTAGTTTAACTGTTAGTCGTCTAGTAGAGGAGACAGCAGCTCAGGCAGCACCTCCTCCTCCTCCACCTCCTCCTCCTGAATCAACACTGTAGTTTAACTGTTAGTCGTCTAGTAGAGGAGACAGCAGCTCAGGCAGCACCTCCTCCTCCTCCTCCTGAATCAACACTGTAGTTTAACTGTTAGTCGTCTAGTAGAGGAGACAGCAGCTCAGACAGCACCTCCTCCTCCTCCTCCTCCTCCTCCTGAATCAACACTGTAGTTTAACTGTTAGTCTTCTAGTAGAGGAGACAGCAGCTCAGACAGCACCTCCTCCTCCTCCTCCTCCTCCTCCTCCTCCTCCTGAATCAACACTGTAGTTTAACTGTTAGTCGTCTAGTAGAGGAGACAGCAGCTCAGGCAGCACCTCCTCCTCCTCCTCCTCCTTCTCCTCCTCCTGAATCAACACTGTAGTTTAACTGTTAGTCGTCTTGTAGAGGAGACAGCAGCTCAGGCACCTCCTCCTCCTCCTCCTCCTCCTCCTGAATCAACACTGTAGTTTAACTGTTAGTCGTCTAGTAGAGGAGACAGCAGCTCAGGCAGCACCTCCTCCTCCTCCTCCTTCTCCTCCTGAATCAACACTGTAGTTTAACTGTTAGTCGTCTAGTATAGGAGACAGCAGCTCAGGCAGAACCTCCTCCTCCTCCTCCTCCTCCTCCTCCTGAATCAACACTGTAGTTTAACTGTTAGTCGTCTAGTAGAGGAGACAGCAGCTCAGGCAGCACCTCCTCCTCCTCCTCCTCCTGAATCAACACTGTAGTTTAACTGTTAGTCGTCTAGTAGAGGAGACAGCAGCTCAGACAGCACCTCCTCCTCCTCCTCCTCCTCCTCCTCCTGAATCAACACTGTAGTTTAACTGTTAGTCGTCTAGTAGAGGAGACAGCAGCTCAGGCAGCACCTCCTCCTCCTCCTCCTCCTTCTCCTCCTCCTGGATCAACACTGTAGTTTAACTGTTAGTCGTCTAGTAGAGGAGACAGCAGCTCAGGCAGCACCTCCTCCTCCTCCTTCTCCTCCTCCTGAATCAACACTGTAGTTTAACTGTTAGTCGTCTTGTAGAGGAGACAGCAGCTCAGGCAGCACCTCCTCCTCCTCCTCCTCCTCCTGAATCAACACTGTAGTTTAACTGTTAGTCGTCTAGTAGAGGAGACAGCAGTTCAGGCAGCACCTCCTCCTCCTTCTCCTCCTGAATCAACACTGTAGTTTAACTGTTAGTCGTCTAGTAGAGGAGACAGCAGCTCAGGCAGCACCTCCTCCTCCTCCTCCTGAATCAACACTGTAGTTTAACTGTTAGTCGTCTAGTAGAGGAGACAGCAGCTCAGACAGCACCTCCTCCTCCTCCTCTTCCTCCTCCTCCTGAATCAACACTGTAGTTTAACTGTTAGTCTTCTAGTAGAGGAGACAGCAGCTCAGACAGCACCTCCTCCTCCTCCTCCTCCTCCTCCTCCTCCTCCTCCTCCTCCTCCTGAATCAACACTGTAGTTTAACTGTTAGTCGTCTTGTAGAGGAGACAGCAGCTCAGGCACCTCCTCCTCCTCCTCCTCCTCCTCCTGAATCAACACTGTAGTTTAACTGTTAGTCGTCTAGTAGAGGAGACAGCAGCTCAGGCAGCACCTCCTCCTCCTCCTCCTCCTCCTCCTGAATCAACACTGTAGTTTAACTGTTAGTCGTCTAGTAGAGGGGGACAGCAGCTCAGGCAGCACCTCCTCCTCCTCCTCCTCCTCCTGAATCAACACTGTAGTTTAACTGTTAGTCGTCTAGTAGAGGAGACATCAGCTCAGGCAGCACCTCCTCCCTCCTCCTCCTCCTGAATCAACACTGTAGTTTAACTGTTAGTCGTCTAGTAGAGGAGACAGCAGCTCAGGCAGCACCTCCTCTTCCTCCTCCTCCTCCTCCTCCTCCTCAATCAACACTGTAGTTTAACTGTTAGTCGTCTAGTAGAGGAGACAGCAGCTCAGACAGCACCTCCTCCTCCTCCTCCTCCTCCTCCTCCTCCTGAATCAACACTGTAGTTTAACTGTTAGTCGTCTAGTAGAGGAGACAGCAGCTCAGGCAGCACCTCCTCCTCCTCCTCCTCCTTCTCCTCCTCCTGAATCAACACTGTAGTTTAACTGTTAGTCGTCTAGTAGAGGAGACAGCAGCTCAGGCAGCACCTCCTCCTCCTCCTTCTCCTCCTCCTGAATCAACACTGTAGTTTAACTGTTAGTCGTCTTGTAGAGGAGACAGCAGCTCAGGCACCTCCTCCTCCTCCTCCTCCTCCTCCTGAATCAACACTGTAGTTTAACTGTTAGTCGTCTAGTAGAGGAGACAGCAGCTCAGGCAGCACCTCCTCCTCCTTCTCCTCCTGAATCAACACTGTAGTTTAACTGTTAGTCGTCTAGTAGAGGAGACAGCAGCTCAGGCAGCACCTCCTCCTCCTCCTCCTGAATCAACACTGTAGTTTAACTGTTAGTCGTCTAGTAGAGGAGACAGCAGCTCAGACAGCACCTCCTCCTCCTCCTCCTCCTCCTGAATCAACACTGTAGTTTAACTGTTAGTCTTCTAGTAGAGGAGACAGCAGCTCAGACAGCACCTCCTCCTCCTCCTCCTCCTCCTCCTCCTCCTCCTGAATCAACACTGTAGTTTAACTGTTAGTCGTCTAGTAGAGGAGACAGCAGCTCAGGCAGCACCTCCTCCTCCTCCTCCTCCTTCTCCTCCTCCTGAATCAACACTGTAGTTTAACTGTTAGTCGTCTTGTAGAGGAGACAGCAGCTCAGGCACCTCCTCCTCCTCCTCCTCCTCCTCCTGAATCAACACTGTAGTTTAACTGTTAGTCGTCTAGTAGAGGAGACAGCAGCTCAGGCAGCACCTCCTCCTCCTCCTCCTTCTCCTCCTGAATCAACACTGTAGTTTAACTGTTAGTCGTCTAGTATAGGAGACAGCAGCTCAGGCAGCACCTCCTCCTCCTCCTCCTCCTCCTCCTCCTGAATCAACACTGTAGTTTAACTGTTAGTCGTCTAGTAGAGGGGGACAGCAGCTCAGGCAGCACCTCCTCCTCCTCCTCCTCCTCCTGAATCAACACTGTAGTTTAACTGTTAGTCGTCTAGTAGAGGAGACAGCAGCTCAGGCAGCACCTCCTCCTCCTCCTCCTCCTGAATCAACACTGTAGTTTAACTGTTAGTCGTCTAGTAGAGGAGACAGCAGCTCAGACAGCACCTCCTCCTCCTCCTCCTCCTCCTCCTCCTGAATCAACACTGTAGTTTAACTGTTAGTCGTCTAGTAGAGGAGACAGCAGCTCAGGCAGCACCTCCTCCTCCTCCTCCTCCTTCTCCTCCTCCTGGATCAACACTGTAGTTTAACTGTTAGTCGTCTAGTAGAGGAGACAGCAGCTCAGGCAGCACCTCCTCCTCCTCCTTCTCCTCCTCCTGAATCAACACTGTAGTTTAACTGTTAGTCGTCTTGTAGAGGAGACAGCAGCTCAGGCACCTCCTCCTCCTCCTCCTCCTCCTCCTGAATCAACACTGTAGTTTAACTGTTAGTCGTCTAGTAGAGGAGACAGCAGTTCAGGCAGCACCTCCTCCTCCTTCTCCTCCTGAATCAACACTGTAGTTTAACTGTTAGTCGTCTAGTAGAGGAGACAGCAGCTCAGGCAGCACCTCCTCCTCCTCCTCCTGAATCAACACTGTAGTTTAACTGTTAGTCGTCTAGTAGAGGAGACAGCAGCTCAGACAGCACCTCCTCCTCCTCCTCTTCCTCCTCCTCCTGAATCAACACTGTAGTTTAACTGTTAGTCTTCTAGTAGAGGAGACAGCAGCTCAGACAGCACCTCCTCCTCCTCCTCCTCCTCCTCCTCCTCCTCCTCCTCCTGAATCAACACTGTAGTTTAACTGTTAGTCGTCTTGTAGAGGAGACAGCAGCTCAGGCACCTCCTCCTCCTCCTCCTCCTCCTCCTGAATCAACACTGTAGTTTAACTGTTAGTCGTCTAGTAGAGGAGACAGCAGCTCAGGCAGCACCTCCTCCTCCTCCTCCTCCTCCTCCTGAATCAACACTGTAGTTTAACTGTTAGTCGTCTAGTAGAGGGGGACAGCAGCTCAGGCAGCACCTCCTCCTCCTCCTCCTCCTCCTGAATCAACACTGTAGTTTAACTGTTAGTCGTCTAGTAGAGGAGACATCAGCTCAGGCAGCACCTCCTCCTCCTCCTCCTCCTGAATCAACACTGTAGTTTAACTGTTAGTCGTCTAGTAGAGGAGACAGCAGCTCAGGCAGCACCTCCTCTTCCTCCTCCTCCTCCTCCTCCTCCTCCTCCTCCTCAATCAACACTGTAGTTTAACTGTTAGTCGTCTAGTAGAGGAGACAGCAGCTCAGACAGCACCCTCCTCCTCCTCCTCCTCCTCCTCCTGAATCAACACTGTAGTTTAACTGTTAGTCTTCTAGTAGAGGAGACAGCAGCTCAGACAGCACCTCCTCCTCCTCCTCCTCCTCCTCCTCCTCCTGAATCAACACTGTAGTTTAACTGTTAGTCGTCTAGTAGAGGAGACAGCAGCTCAGGCAGCACCTCCTCCTCCTCCTCCTCCTCCTGAATCAACACTGTAGTTTAACTGTTAGTCGTCTTGTAGAGGAGACAGCAGCTCAGGCACCTCCTCCTCCTCCTCCTCCTGAATCAACACTGTAGTTTAACTGTTAGTCGTCTAGTAGAGGAGACAGCAGCTCAGGCAGCACCTCCTCCTCCTCCTTCTCCTCCTCCTGAATCAACACTGTAGTTTAACTGTTAGTCGCTCTAGTAGAGGAGACAGCAGCTCAGGCATCACCTCCTCCTCCTCCTTCTCCTTCTCCTGAATCAACACTGTAGTTTAACTGTTAGTCGTCTAGTAGAGGAGACAGCAGCTCAGGCAGCACCTCCTCCTCCTCCTTCTCCTCCTCCTGAATCAACACTGTAGTTTAACTGTTAGTCGCCTAGTAGAGGGGACAGCAGCTCAGGCAGCACCTCCTCCTCCTCCTTCTCCTCCTCCTGAATCAACACTGTAGTTTAACTGTTAGTCGTCTTGTAGAGGAGACAGCAGCTCAGGCACCTCCTCCTCCTCCTCCTCCTCCTCCTGAATCAACACTGTAGTTTAACTGTTAGTCGTCTAGTAGAGGAGACAGCAGCTCAGGCAGCACCTCCTCCTCCTCCTCCTTCTCCTCCTGAATCAACACTGTAGTTTAACTGTTAGTCGTCTAGTAGAGGAGACAGCAGCTAAGGCAGCACCTCCTCCTCCTCCTCCTCCTGAATCAACACTGTAGTTTAACTGTTAGTCGTCTAGTAGAGGGGGACAGCAGCTCAGGCAGCACCTCCTCCTCCTCCTCCTCCTCCTGAATCAACACTGTAGTTTAACTGTTAGTCGCTCTAGTAGAGGAGACAGCAGCTCAGGCAGCACCTCCTCCTCCTCCTCCTCCTGAATCAACACTGTAGTTTAACTGTTAGTCGTCTAGTAGAGGAGACAGCAGCTCAGGCAGCACCTCTTCTTCCTCCTCCTCCTCCTCCTCCTCCTCCTCAATCAACACTGTAGTTTAACTGTTAGTCGCTCTAGTAGAGGAGACAGCAGCTCAGACAGCACCTCCTCCTCCTCCTCCTCCTCCTCCTGAATCAACACTGTAGTTTAACTGTTAGTCTTCTAGTAGAGGAGACAGCAGCTCAGACAGCACCTCCTCCTCCTCCTCCTCCTCCTCCTCCTGAATCAACACTGTAGTTTAACTGTTAGTCGTCTAGTAGAGGAGACAGCAGCTCAGGCAGCACCTCCTCCTCCTCCTCCTGAATCAACACTGTAGTTTAACTGTTAGTCGTCTTGTAGAGGAGACAGCAGCTCAGGCACCTCCTCCTCCTCCTCCTCCTGAATCAACACTGTAGTTTAACTGTTAGTCGTCTAGTAGAGGAGACAGCAGCTCAGGCATCACCTCCTCCTCCTCCTTCTCCTTCTCCTGAATCAACACTGTAGTTTAACTGTTAGTCGTCTTGTAGAGGAGACAGCAGCTCAGGCACCTCCTCCTCCTCCTCCTCCTCCTCCTGAATCAACACTGTAGTTTAACTGTTAGTCGTCTAGTAGAGGAGACAGCAGCTCAGGCAGCACCTCCTCCTCCTCCTCCTTCTCCTCCTGAATCAACACTGTAGTTTAACTGTTAGTCGTCTAGTAGAGGAGACAGCAGCTCAGGCAGCACCTCCTCCTCCTCCTCCTCCTGAATCAACACTGTAGTTTAACTGTTAGTCGTCTAGTAGAGGAGACAGCAGCTCAGGCAGCACCTCCTCCTCCTCCTCCTGAATCAACACTGTAGTTTAACTGTTAGTCGTCTAGTAAAGGGGACAGCAGCTCAGGCAGCACCTCCTCCTCCTCCTCCTCCTCCTGAATCAACACTGTAGTTTAACTGTTAGTCGTCTAGTAGAGGAGACAGCAGCTCAGGCAGCACCTCCTCCTCCTCCTCCTCCTGAATCAACACTGTAGTTTAACTGTTAGTCGCCTAGTAGAGGAGACAGCAGCTCAGGCAGCACCTCCTCCTCCTCCTCCTCCTCCTCCTGAATCAACACTGTAGTTTAACTGTTAGTCGTCTAGTAGAGGAGACAGCAGCTCAGACAGCACCTCCTCCACCTCCTCCTCCTCCTCCTCCTCCTCCTCCTGAATCAACACTGTAGTTTAACTGTTAGTCGCTCTAGTAGAGGAGACAGCCGCTCAGGCAGCACCTCCTCCTCCTCCTCCTCCTGAATCAACACTGTAGTTTAACTGTTAGTCGTCTAGTAGAGGAGACAGCAGCTCAGGCAGCACCTCCTCTTCCTCCTCCTCCTCCTCCTGAATCAACACTGTAGTTTAACTGTTAGTCTTCTAGTAGAGGAGACAGCAGCTCAGGCAGCACCTCCTCCTCCTCCTCCTCCTCCTGAATCAACACTGTAGTTTAACTGTTAGTTGTCTAATAGAGGAGACAGCAGCTCAGGCAGCACCTCCTCCTCCTCCTCCTGAATCAACACTGTAGTTTAACTGTTAGTCGTCTAGTAGAGGAGACAGCAGCTCAGGCAGCACCTCCTCCTCCTCCTCCTCCTCCTGAATCAACACTGTAGTTTAACTGTTAGTCGTCTAGTAGAGGAGACAGCAGCTCAGGCAGCACCTCCTCCTCCTGAATCAACACTGTAGTTTAACTGTTAGTCTTCTAGTAGAGGAGACAGCAGCTCAGGCAGCACCTCCTCCTCCTCCTCCTCCTCCTGAAATAACACTAGTTTAACTGTTAGTCGTCTAGTAGAGGAGCCAGCCGCTCTGGCACCTCCTCCTCCTCCTCCTCCTCCTGAATCAACACTGTAGTTTAACTGTTAGTCGTCTAGTAGAGGGGACAGCACCTCCTCCTCCTCCTGAATCAACACTAGTTTAACTGTTAGTCGTCTAGTAGAGGAGACAGTCGCTCAGGCACCTCCTCCTCCTCCTCCTCCTCCTGAATCAACACTGTAGTTTAACTGTTAGTCGTCTAGTAGAGGAGACAGCAGCTCAGACAGCACCTCCTCCTCCTCCTCCTCCTGAATCAACACTGTAGTTTAACTGTTAGTCTTCTAGGAGAGGAGACAGCAGCTCAGACAGCACCTCCTCCTCCTCCTCCTCCTCCTCCTCCTCCTCTGAATCAACACTGTAGTTTAACTGTTAGTCGTCTAGTAGAGGAGACAGCAGCTCAGGCAGCACCTCCTCCTCCTCCTCCTGAATCAACACTGTAGTTTAACTGTTAGTCGTCTAGTAGAGGAGACAGCAGCTCAGGCAGCACCTCCTCCTCCTCCTCCTGAATCAACACTGTAGTTTAACTGTTAGTCGTCTAGTAGAGGAGACAGCAGCTCAGGCAGCACCTCCTCTTCCTCCTCCTCCTCCTCCTCCTCCTCAATCAACACTGTAGTTTAACTGTTAGTCGCCTAGTAGAGGAGACAGCAGCTCAGACAGCACCTCCTCCTCCTCCTCCTCCTCCTCCTCCTCCTGAATCAACACTGTAGTTTAACTGTTAGTCGTCTAGTAGAGGAGACAGCAGCTCAGGCAGCACCTCCTCCTCCTCCTCCTCCTTCTCCTCCTCCTGAATCAACACTGTAGTTTAACTGTTAGTCGCCTAGTAGAGGAGACAGCAGCTCAGGCAGCACCTCCTCCTCCTCCTTCTCCTCCTCCTGAATCAACACTGTAGTTTAACTGTTAGTCGTCTTGTAGAGGAGACAGCAGCTCAGGCACCTCCTCCTCCTCCTCCTCCTCCTCCTGAATCAACACTGTAGTTTAACTGTTAGTCGTCTAGTAGAGGAGACAGCAGCTCAGGCAGCACCTCCTCCTCCTTCTCCTCCTGAATCAACACTGTAGTTTAACTGTTAGTCGTCTAGTAGAGGAGACAGCAGCTCAGGCAGCACCTCCTCCTCCTCCTCCTGAATCAACACTGTAGTTTAACTGTTAGTCGTCTAGTAGAGGAGACAGCAGCTCAGACAGCACCTCCTCCTCCTCCTCCTCCTCCTGAATCAACACTGTAGTTTAACTGTTAGTCTTCTAGTAGAGGAGACAGCAGCTCAGACAGCACCTCCTCCTCCTCCTCCTCCTTCCTCCTCCTCCTCCTGAATCAACACTGTAGTTTAACTGTTAGTCGTCTAGTAGAGGAGACAGCAGCTCAGGCAGCACCTCCTCCTCCTCCTCCTCCTTCTCCTCCTCCTGAATCAACACTGTAGTTTAACTGTTAGTCGTCTTGTAGAGGAGACAGCAGCTCAGGCACCTCCTCCTCCTCCTCCTCCTCCTCCTGAATCAACACTGTAGTTTAACTGTTAGTCGTCTAGTAGAGGAGACAGCAGCTCAGGCAGCACCTCCTCCTCCTCCTCCTTCTCCTCCTGAATCAACACTGTAGTTTAACTGTTAGTCGTCTAGTATAGGAGACAGCAGCTCAGGCAGCACCTCCTCCTCCTCCTCCTCCTCCTCCTCCTGAATCAACACTGTAGTTTAACTGTTAGTCGTCTAGTAGAGGGGGACAGCAGCTCAGGCAGCACCTCCTCCTCCTCCTCCTCCTCCTGAATCAACACTGTAGTTTAACTGTTAGTCGTCTAGTAGAGGAGACAGCAGCTCAGGCAGCACCTCCTCCTCCTCCTCCTCCTGAATCAACACTGTAGTTTAACTGTTAGTCGCTCTAGTAGAGGAGACAGCAGCTCAGACAGCACCTCCTCCTCCTCCTCCTCCTCCTCCTCCTCCTGAATCAACACTGTAGTTTAACTGTTAGTCGTCTAGTAGAGGAGACAGCAGCTCAGGCAGCACCTCCTCCTCCTCCTCCTCCTTCTCCTCCTCCTGGATCAACACTGTAGTTTAACTGTTAGTCGTCTAGTAGAGGAGACAGCAGCTCAGGCAGCACCTCCTCCTCCTCCTTCTCCTCCTCCTGAATCAACACTGTAGTTTAACTGTTAGTCGTCTTGTAGAGGAGACAGCAGCTCAGGCACCTCCTCCTCCTCCTCCTCCTCCTCCTGAATCAACACTGTAGTTTAACTGTTAGTCGTCTAGTAGAGGAGACAGCAGTTCAGGCAGCACCTCCTCCTCCTTCTCCTCCTGAATCAACACTGTAGTTTAACTGTTAGTCGTCTAGTAGAGGAGACAGCAGCTCAGGCAGCACCTCCTCCTCCTCCTCCTGAATCAACACTGTAGTTTAACTGTTAGTCGTCTAGTAGAGGAGACAGCAGCTCAGACAGCACCTCCTCCTCCTCCTCTTCCTCCTCCTCCTGAATCAACACTGTAGTTTAACTGTTAGTCTTCTAGTAGAGGAGACAGCAGCTCAGACAGCACCTCCTCCTCCTCCTCCTCCTCCTCCTCCTCCTCCTCCTCCTGAATCAACACTGTAGTTTAACTGTTAGTCGTCTTGTAGAGGAGACAGCAGCTCAGGCACCTCCTCCTCCTCCTCCTCCTCCTCCTGAATCAACACTGTAGTTTAACTGTTAGTCGTCTAGTAGAGGAGACAGCAGCTCAGGCAGCACCTCCTCCTCCTCCTCCTCCTCCTCCTGAATCAACACTGTAGTTTAACTGTTAGTCGTCTAGTAGAGGGGGACAGCAGCTCAGGCAGCACCTCCTCCTCCTCCTCCTCCTCCTGAATCAACACTGTAGTTTAACTGTTAGTCGTCTAGTAGAGGAGACATCAGCTCAGGCAGCACCTCCTCCTCCTCCTCCTCCTGAATCAACACTGTAGTTTAACTGTTAGTCGTCTAGTAGAGGAGACAGCAGCTCAGGCAGCACCTCCTCTTCCTCCTCCTCCTCCTCCTCCTCCTCCTCCTCCTCAATCAACACTGTAGTTTAACTGTTAGTCGTCTCAGTAGAGGAGACAGCAGCTCAGACAGCACCTCCTCCTCCTCCTCCTCCTCCTCCTGAATCAACACTGTAGTTTAACTGTTAGTCTTCTAGTAGAGGAGACAGCAGCTCAGACAGCACCTCCTCCTCCTCCTCCTCCTCCTCCTCCTCCTGAATCAACACTGTAGTTTAACTGTTAGTCGTCTAGTAGAGGAGACAGCAGCTCAGGCAGCACCTCCTCCTCCTCCTCCTCCTCCTGAATCAACACTGTAGTTTAACTGTTAGTCGTCTTGTAGAGGAGAAAGCAGCTCAGGCACCTCCTCCTCCTCCTCCTCCTGAATCAACACTGTAGTTTAACTGTTAGTCGTCTAGTAGAGGAGACAGCAGCTCAGGCAGCACCTCCTCCCTCCTCCTTCTCCTCCTCCTGAATCAACACTGTAGTTTAACTGTTAGTCGTCTAGTAGAGGAGACAGCAGCTCAGGCATCACCTCCTCCTCCTCCTTCTCCTTCTCCTGAATCAACACTGTAGTTTAACTGTTAGTCGTCTAGTAGAGGAGACAGCAGCTCAGGCAGCACCTCCTCCTCCTCCTCCTCCTTCTCCTCCTCCTGAATCAACACTGTAGTTTAACTGTTAGTCGTCTAGTAGAGGGGACAGCAGCTCAGGCAGCACCTCCTCCTCCTCCTTCTCCTCCTCCTGAATCAACACTGTAGTTTAACTGTTAGTCGTCTTGTAGAGGAGACAGCAGCTCAGGCACCTCCTCCTCCTCCTCCTCCTCCTCCTGAATCAACACTGTAGTTTAACTGTTAGTCGTCTAGTAGAGGAGACAGCAGCTCAGGCAGCACCTCCTCCTCCTCCTCCTTCTCCTCCTGAATCAACACTGTAGTTTAACTGTTAGTCGTCTAGTAGAGGAGACAGCAGCTAAGGCAGCACCTCCTCCTCCTCCTCCTCCTGAATCAACACTGTAGTTTAACTGTTAGTCGTCTAGTAGAGGGGGACAGCAGCTCAGGCAGCACCTCCTCCTCCTCCTCCTCCTCCTGAATCAACACTGTAGTTTAACTGTTAGTCGTCTAGTAGAGGAGACAGCAGCTCAGGCAGCACCTCCTCCTCCTCCTCCTCCTGAATCAACACTGTAGTTTAACTGTTAGTCGTCTAGTAGAGGAGACAGCAGCTCAGGCAGCACCTCTTCTTCCTCCTCCTCCTCCTCCTCCTCCTCCTCCTCAATCAACACTGTAGTTTAACTGTTAGTCGTCTAGTAGAGGAGACAGCAGCTCAGACAGCACCTCCTCCTCCTCCTCCTCCTCCTCCTGAATCAACACTGTAGTTTAACTGTTAGTCTTCTAGTAGAGGAGACAGCAGCTCAGACAGCACCTCCTCCTCCTCCTCCTCCTCCTCCTCCTCCTCCTGAATCAACACTGTAGTTTAACTGTTAGTCGTCTAGTAGAGGAGACAGCAGCTCAGGCATCACCTCCTCCTCCTCCTTCTCCTTCTCCTGAATCAACACTGTAGTTTAACTGTTAGTCGTCTTGTAGAGGAGACAGCAGCTCAGGCACCTCCTCCTCCTCCTCCTCCTCCTCCTGAATCAACACTGTAGTTTAACTGTTAGTCGTCTAGTAGAGGAGACAGCAGCTCAGGCAGCACCTCCTCCTCCTCCTCCTTCTCCTCCTGAATCAACACTGTAGTTTAACTGTTAGTCGTCTAGTAGAGGAGACAGCAGCTCAGGCAGCACCTCCTCCTCCTCCTCCTCCTGAATCAACACTGTAGTTTAACTGTTAGTCGTCTAGTAGAGGAGACAGCAGCTCAGGCAGCACCTCCTCCTCCTCCTCCTGAATCAACACTGTAGTTTAACTGTTAGTCGTCTAGTAAAGGGGGACAGCAGCTCAGGCAGCACCTCCTCCTCCTCCTCCTCCTCCTGAATCAACACTGTAGTTTAACTGTTAGTCGTCTAGTAGAGGAGACAGCAGCTCAGGCAGCACCTCCTCCTCCTCCTCCTCCTGAATCAACACTGTAGTTTAACTGTTAGTCGTCTAGTAGAGGAGACAGCAGCTCAGGCAGCACCTCCTCCTCCTCCTCCTCCTCCTGAATCAACACTGTAGTTTAACTGTTAGTTGTCTAATAGAGGAGACAGCAGCTCAGGCAGCACCTCCTCCTCCTCCTCCTGAATCAACACTGTAGTTTAACTGTTAGTCGTCTAGTAGAGGAGACAGCAGCTCAGGCAGCACCTCCTCCTCCTCCTCCTCCTCCTGAATCAACACTGTAGTTTAACTGTTAGTCGTCTAGTAGAGGAGACAGCAGCTCAGGCAGCACCTCCTCCTCCTGAATCAACACTGTAGTTTAACTGTTAGTCTTCTAGTAGAGGAGACAGCAGCTCAGGCAGCACCTCCTCCTCCTCCTCCTCCTCCTGAAATAACACTAGTTTAACTGTTAGTCGTCTAGTAGAGGAGACAGCCGCTCTGGCACCTCCTCCTCCTCCTCCTCCTCCTGAATCAACACTGTAGTTTAACTGTTAGTCGTCTAGTAGAGGGGACAGCACCTCCTCCTCCTCCTGAATCAACACTAGTTTAACTGTTAGTCGTCTTAGTAGAGGAGACAGCCGCTCAGGCACCTCCTCCTCCTCCTCCTCCTCCTGAATCAACACTGTAGTTTAACTGTTAGTCGTCTAGTAGAGGAGACAGCAGCTCAGACAGCACCTCCTCCTCCTCCTCCTCCTGAATCAACACTGTAGTTTAACTGTTAGTCTTCTAGGAGAGGAGACAGCAGCTCAGACAGCACCTCCTCCTCCTCCTCCTCCTCCTCCTCCTCCTCCTGAATCAACACTGTAGTTTAACTGTTAGTCGTCTAGTAGAGGAGACAGCAGCTCAGGCAGCACCTCCTCCTCCTCCTCCTGAATCAACACTGTAGTTTAACTGTTAGTCGTCTAGTAGAGGAGACAGCAGCTCAGGCAGCACCTCCTCCTCCTCCTCCTGAATCAACACTGTAGTTTAACTGTTAGTCGTCTTGTAGAGGAGACAGCAGCTCAGGCACCTCCTCCTCCTCCTCCTCCTCCTCCTGAATCAACACTGTAGTTTAACTGTTAGTCGTCTAGTAGAGGAGACAGCAGCTCAGGCAGCACCTCCTCCTCCTCCTTCTCCTCCTCCTGAATCAACACTGTAGTTTAACTGTTAGTCGTCTAGTAGAGGAGACAGCAGCTCAGGCAGCACCTCCTCCTCCTCCTCCTCCTGAATCAACACTGTAGTTTAACTGTTAGTCGTCTTGTAGAGGAGACAGCAGCTCAGGCACCACCTCCTCCTCCTCCTCCTCCTCCTGAATCAACACTGTAGTTTAACTGTTAGTCGTCTAGTAGAGGAGACAGCAGCTCAGGCAGCACCTCCTCCTCCTCCTCCTTCTCCTCCTGAATCAACACTGTAGTTTAACTGTTAGTCGTCTAGTAGAGGAGACAGCAGCTCAGGCAGCACCTCCTCCTCCTCCTCCTGAATCAACACTGTAGTTTAACTGTTAGTCGTCTAGTAGAGGAGACAGCAGCTCAGGCAGCACCTCCTCCTCCTCCTCCTCCTCCTGAATCAACACTGTAGTTTAACTGTTAGTCGTCTAGTAGAGGGGGACAGCAGCTCAGGCAGCACCTCCTCCTCCTCCTCCTCCTGAATCAACACTGTAGTTTAACTGTTAGTCGTCTAGTAGAGGAGACAGCAGCTCAGGCAGCACCTCCTCCTCCTGAATCAACACTGTAGTTTAACTGTTAGTCTTCTAGTAGAGGAGACAGCAGCTCAGGCAGCACCTCCTCCTCCTCCTCCTGAATCAACACTAGTTTAACTGTTAGTCGTCTAGTAGAGGAGACAGCCGCTCAGGCACCTCCTCCTCCTCCTCCTCCTCCTCCTGAATCAACACTGTAGTTTAACTGTTAGTCGTCTAGTAGAGGGGACAGCACCTCCTCCTCCTCCTGAATCAACACTAGTTTAACTGTTAGTCGTCTAGTATAGGAGACAGCCGCTCAGGCACCTCCGCCTCCTCCTCCTCCTCCTGAATCAACACTGTAGTTTAACTGTTAGTCGTCTAGTAGAGGAGACAGCAGCTCAGGCAGCACCTCCTCCTCCTCCTCCACCTCCTCCTCCTCCTGAATCAACACTGTAGTTTAACTGTTAGTCGTCTAGTAGAGGAGACAGCAGCTCAGGCAGCACCTCCTCCTCCTCCTCCTGAATCAACACTGTAGTTTAACTGTTAGTCTTCTAGTAGAGGGGACAGCAGCTCAGGCAGCACCTCCTCCTCCTCCTCCTCCTCCTCCTCCTCCTCCTGAATCAACACTGTAGTTTAACTGTTAGTCGTCTAGTAGAGGAGACAGCAGCTCAGACAGCACCTCCTCCTCCTCCTCCTCCTCCTCCTCCTGAATCAACACTGTAGTTTAACTGTTAGTCTTCTAGTAGAGGAGACAGCAGCTCAGACAGCACCTCCTCCTCCTCCTCCTCCTTCTCCTCCTCCTCCTGAATCAACACTGTAGTTTAACTGTTAGTCGTCTAGTAGAGGAGACAGCAGCTCAGGCAGCACCTCCTCCTCCTCCTCCTCCTCCTGAATCAACACTGTAGTTTAACTGTTAGTCGTCTAGTAGAGGAGACAGCAGCTCAGGCAGCACCTCCTCCTCCTCCTCCTCCTCCTGAATCAACACTGTAGTTTAACTGTTAGTCGTCTTGTAGAGGAGACAGCAGCTCAGGCACCTCCTCCTCCTCCTCCTCCTCCTGAATCAACACTGTAGTTTAACTGTTAGTCGTCTAGTAGAGGAGACAGCAGCTCAGGCAGCACCTCCTCCTCCTCCTCCTCCTCCTTCTCCTCCTCCTGAATCAACACTGTAGTTTAACTGTTAGTCGTCTAGTAGAGGAGACAGCAGCTCAGGCAGCACCTCCTCCTCCTCCTCCTCCTTCTCCTCCTCCTGAATCAACACTGTAGTTTAACTGTTAGTCGTCTTGTAGAGGAGACAGCAGCTCAGGCAGCACCTCCTCCTCCTCCTCCTCCTGAATCAACACTGTAGTTTAACTGTTAGTCGTCTAGTAGAGGAGACAGCAGCTCAGGCAGCACCTCCTCCTCCTCCTCCTTCTCCTCCTGAATCAACACTGTAGTTTAACTGTTAGTCGTCTAGTAGACGAGACAGCAGCTCAGGCAGCACCTCCTCCTCCTCCTGAATCAACACTGTAGTTTAACTGTTAGTCGTCTAGTAGAGGAGACAGCAGCTCAGGCAGCACCTCCTCCTCCTCCTCCTCCTCCTCCTGAATCAACACTGTAGTTTAACTGTTAGTCGTCTACTAGAGGAGAAAGCAGCTCAGGCAGCACCTCCTCCTCCTCCTCCTCCTCCTCCTCCTGAATCAACACTGTAGTTTAACTGTTAGTCGTCTAGTAGAGAGGGACAGCAGCTCAGGCAGCACCTCGTCCTCCTCCTCCTGAATCAACACTGTAGTTTAACTGTTAGTCGTCTTGTAGAGGAGACAGCAGCTCAGGCACCTCCTCCTCCTCCTCCTCCTCCTGAATCAACACTGTAGTTTAACTGTTAGTCGTCTAGTAGAGGAGACAGCAGCTCAGGCAGCACCTCCTCCTCCTCCTCCTCCTCCTTCTCTTCCTCCTGAATCAACACTGTAGTTTAACTGTTAGTCGTCTAGTAGAGGAGACAGGAGCTCAGGCAGCACCTCCTCCTCCTCCTTCTCCTCCTCCTGAATCAACACTGTAGTTTAACTGTTAGTCGTCTTGTAGAGGAGACAGCAGCTCAGGCAGCACCTCCTCCTCCTCCTCCTCCTGAATCAACACTGTAGTTTAACTGTTAGTCGTCTAGTAGAGGAGACAGCAGCTCAGGCAGCACCTCCTCCTCCTTCTCCTCCTGAATCAACACTGTAGTTTAACTGTTAGTCGTCTAGTAGAGGAGACAGCAGCTCAGGCAGCACCTCCTCCTCCTCCTCCTCCTCCTGAATCAACACTGTAGTTTAACTGTTAGTCGTCTAGTAGAGGAGACAGCAGCTCAGACAGCACCTCCTCCACCTCCTCCTCCTCCTCCTCCTGAATGAACACTGTAGTTTAACTGTTAGTCTTCTAGTAGAGGAGACAGCAGCTCAGACAGCACCTCCTCCTCCTCCTGAATCAACACTGTAGTTTAACTGTTAGTCGTCTAGTAGAGGAGACAGCAGCTCAGACAGCACCTCCTCCTCCTCCACCTCCTCCTCCTCCTCCTCCTGAATCAACACTGTAGTTTAACTGTTAGTCGTCTAGTAGAGGAGACAGCAGCTCAGGCAGCACCTCCTCCTCCTCCTCCTTCTCCTCCTGAATCAACACTGTAGTTTAACTGTTAGTCGTCTAGTAGAGGAGACAGCAGCTCAGGCAGCACCTCCTCCTCCTCCTCCTCCTCCTGAATCAACACTGTAGTTTAACTGTTAGTCGTCTAGTAGAGGAGACAGCAGCTCAGACAGCACCTCCTCCTCCTCCACCTCCTCCTCCTCCTCCTCCTGAATGAACACTGTAGTTTAACTGTTAGTCTTCTAGTAGAGGAGACAGCAGCTCAGACAGCACCTCCTCCTCCTCCTGAATCAACACTGTAGTTTAACTGTTAGTCGTCTAGTAGAGGAGACAGCAGCTCAGGCAGCACCTCCTCCTCCTCCTCCTTCTCCTCCTGAATCAACACTGTAGTTTAACTGTTAGTCGTCTAGTAGAGGAGACAGCAGCTCAGGCAGCACCTCCTCCTCCTCCTCCTGAATCAACACTGTAGTTTAACTGTTAGTCGTCTAGTAGAGAGGGACAGCAGCTCAGGCAGCACCTCCTCCTCCTCCTCCTCCTCCTGAATCAACACTGTAGTTTAACTGTTAGTCGTCTTGTAGAGGAGACAGCAGCTCAGGCACCTCCTCCTCCTCCTCCTCCTCCTGAATCAACACTGTAGTTTAACTGTTAGTCGTCTAGTAGAGGAGACAGCAGCTCAGGCAGCACCTCCTCCTCCTCCTCCTCCTCCTTCTCCTCCTCCTGAATCAACACTGTAGTTTAACTGTTAGTCGTCTAGTAGAGGAGACAGGAGCTCAGGCAGCACCTTCTCCTCCTCCTCCTCCTTCTCCTCCTCCTGAATCAACACTGTAGTTTAACTGTTAGTCGTCTTGTAGAGGAGACAGCAGCTCAGGCAGCACCTCCTCCTCCTCCTCCTCCTGAATCAACACTGTAGTTTAACTGTTAGTCGTCTAGTAGAGGAGACAGCAGCTCAGGCAGCACCTCCTCCTCCTCCTCCTTCTCCTCCTGAATCAACACTGTAGTTTAACTGTTAGTCGTCTAGTAGAGGAGACAGCAGCTCAGGCAGCACCTCCTCCTCCTCCTCCTCCTCCTGAATCAACACTGTAGTTTAACTGTTAGTCGTCTAGTAGAGGAGACAGCAGCTCAGACAGCACCTCCTCCTCCTCCACCTCCTCCTCCTCCTCCTCCTGAATGAACACTGTAGTTTAACTGTTAGTCTTCTAGTAGAGGAGACAGCAGCTCAGACAGCACCTCCTCCTCCTCCTCCTGAATCAACACTGTAGTTTAACTGTTAGTCGTCTAGTAGAGGAGACAGCAGCTCAGACAGCACCTCCTCCTCCTCCTCCACCTCCTCCTCCTCCTGAATCAACACTGTAGTTTAACTGTTAGTCGTCTAGTAGAGGAGACAGCAGCTCAGACAGCACCTCCTCCTCCTCCTCCTCCTGAATCAACACTGTAGTTTAACTGTTAGTCGTCTAGTAGAGGAGACAGCAGCTCAGGCAGCACCTCCTCCTCCTCCTCCTCCTGAATCAACACTGTAGTTTAACTGTTAGTCTTCTAGTAGAGGAGACAGCAGCTCAGGCAGCACCTCCTCCTCCTCCTCCTCCTGAATCAACACTGTAGTTTAACTGTTAGTCGTCTAGTAGAGGAGACAGCAGCTCAGGCAGCACCTCCTCTTCCTCCTCCTCCTCCTCCTCCTCAATCAACACTGTAGTTTAACTGTTAGTCGTCTAGTAGAGGAGACAGCAGCTCAGACAGCACCTCCTCCTCCTCCTCCTCCTCCTCCTGAATCAACACTGTAGTTTAACTGTTAGTCTTCTAGTAGAGGAGACAGCAGCTCAGACAGCACCTCCTCCTCCTCCTCCTCCTCCTCCTCCTCCTGAATCAACACTGTAGTTTAACTGTTAGTCGTCTAGTAGAGGAGACAGCAGCTCAGGCAGCACCTCCTCCTCCTCCTCCTCCTCCTGAATCAACACTGTAGTTTAACTGTTAGTCGTCTTGTAGAGGAGACAGCAGCTCAGGCACCTCCTCCTCCTCCTCCTCCTGAATCAACACTGTAGTTTAACTGTTAGTCGTCTAGTAGAGGAGACAGCAGCTCAGGCAGCACCTCCTCCTCCTCCTCCTCCTTCTCCTCCTCCTGAATCAACACTGTAGTTTAACTGTTAGTCGTCTAGTAGAGGAGACAGCAGCTCAGGCATCACCTCCTCCTTCTCCTTCTCCTGAATCAACACTGTAGTTTAACTGTTAGTCGTCTTGTAGAGGAGACAGCAGCTCAGGCACCTCCTCCTCCTCCTCCTCCTCCTCCTGAATCAACACTGTAGTTTAACTGTTAGTCGTCTAGTAGAGGAGACAGCAGCTCAGGCAGCACCTCCTCCTCCTCCTCCTTCTCCTCCTGAATCAACACTGTAGTTTAACTGTTAGTCGTCTAGTAGAGGAGACAGCAGCTCAGGCAGCACCTCCTCCTCCTCCTCCTCCTGAATCAACACTGTAGTTTAACTGTTAGTCGTCTAGTAGAGGAGACAGCAGCTCAGGCAGCACCTCCTCCTCCTCCTCCTGAATCAACACTGTAGTTTAACTGTTAGTCGTCTAGTAAAGGGGGACAGCAGCTCAGGCAGCACCTCCTCCTCCTCCTCCTCCTCCTGAATCAACACTGTAGTTTAACTGTTAGTCATCTAGTAGAGGAGACAGCAGCTCAGGCAGCACCTCCTCCTCCTCCTCCTGAATCAACACTGTAGTTTAACTGTTAGTCGTCTACTAGAGGAGAAAGCAGCTCAGGCAGCACCTCCTCCTCCTCCTCCTCCTCCTCCTCCTGAATCAACACTGTAGTTTAACTGTTAGTCGTCTAGTAGAGAGGGACAGCAGCTCAGGCAGCACCTCCTCCTCCTCCTCCTCCTCCTGAATCAACACTGTAGTTTAACTGTTAGTCGTCTTGTAGAGGAGACAGCAGCTCAGGCACCTCCTCCTCCTCCTCCTCCTCCTGAATCAACACTGTAGTTTAACTGTTAGTCGTCTAGTAGAGGAGACAGCAGCTCAGGCAGCACCTCCTCCTCCTCCTCCTCCTCCTTCTCCTCCTCCTGAATCAACACTGTAGTTTAACTGTTAGTCGTCTAGTAGAGGAGACAGGAGCTCAGGCAGCACCTTCTCCTCCTCCTCCTCCTTCTCCTCCTCCTGAATCAACACTGTAGTTTAACTGTTAGTCGTCTTGTAGAGGAGACAGCAGCTCAGGCAGCACCTCCTCCTCCTCCTCCTCCTGAATCAACACTGTAGTTTAACTGTTAGTCGTCTAGTAGAGGAGACAGCAGCTCAGGCAGCACCTCCTCCTCCTCCTCCTTCTCCTCCTGAATCAACACTGTAGTTTAACTGTTAGTCGTCTAGTAGAGGAGACAGCAGCTCAGGCAGCACCTCCTCCTCCTCCTCCTCCTCCTGAATCAACACTGTAGTTTAACTGTTAGTCGTCTAGTAGAGGAGACAGCAGCTCAGACAGCACCTCCTCCTCCTCCTCCTGAATCAACACTGTAGTTTAACTGTTAGTCGTCTAGTAGAGGAGACAGCAGCTCAGACAGCACCTCCTCCTCCTCCTCCACCTCCTCCTCCTCCTGAATCAACACTGTAGTTTAACTGTTAGTCGTCTAGTAGAGGAGACAGCAGCTCAGACAGCACCTCCTCCTCCTCCTCCTCCTGAATCAACACTGTAGTTTAACTGTTAGTCGTCTAGTAGAGGAGACAGCAGCTCAGGCAGCACCTCCTCCTCCTCCTCCTCCTGAATCAACACTGTAGTTTAACTGTTAGTCTTCTAGTAGAGGAGACAGCAGCTCAGGCAGCACCTCCTCCTCCTCCTCCTCCTGAATCAACACTGTAGTTTAACTGTTAGTCGTCTAGTAGAGGAGACAGCAGCTCAGGCAGCACCTCCTCTTCCTCCTCCTCCTCCTCCTCCTCAATCAACACTGTAGTTTAACTGTTAGTCGTCTAGTAGAGGAGACAGCAGCTCAGACAGCACCTCCTCCTCCTCCTCCTCCTCCTGAATCAACACTGTAGTTTAACTGTTAGTCTTCTAGTAGAGGAGACAGCAGCTCAGACAGCACCTCCTCCTCCTCCTCCTCCTCCTCCTCCTCCTGAATCAACACTGTAGTTTAACTGTTAGTCGTCTAGTAGAGGAGACAGCAGCTCAGGCAGCACCTCCTCCTCCTCCTCCTCCTCCTGAATCAACACTGTAGTTTAACTGTTAGTCGTCTTGTAGAGGAGACAGCAGCTCAGGCACCTCCTCCTCCTCCTCCTCCTGAATCAACACTGTAGTTTAACTGTTAGTCGTCTAGTAGAGGAGACAGCAGCTCAGGCAGCACCTCCTCCTCCTCCTCCTCCTTCTCCTCCTCCTGAATCAACACTGTAGTTTAACTGTTAGTCGTCTAGTAGAGGAGACAGCAGCTCAGGCATCACCTCCTCCTTCTCCTTCTCCTGAATCAACACTGTAGTTTAACTGTTAGTCGTCTTGTAGAGGAGACAGCAGCTCAGGCACCTCCTCCTCCTCCTCCTCCTCCTCCTGAATCAACACTGTAGTTTAACTGTTAGTCGTCTAGTAGAGGAGACAGCAGCTCAGGCAGCACCTCCTCCTCCTCCTCCTTCTCCTCCTGAATCAACACTGTAGTTTAACTGTTAGTCGTCTAGTAGAGGAGACAGCAGCTCAGGCAGCACCTCCTCCTCCTCCTCCTCCTGAATCAACACTGTAGTTTAACTGTTAGTCGTCTAGTAGAGGAGACAGCAGCTCAGGCAGCACCTCCTCCTCCTCCTCCTGAATCAACACTGTAGTTTAACTGTTAGTCGTCTAGTAAAGGGGGACAGCAGCTCAGGCAGCACCTCCTCCTCCTCCTCCTCCTCCTGAATCAACACTGTAGTTTAACTGTTAGTCATCTAGTAGAGGAGACAGCAGCTCAGGCAGCACCTCCTCCTCCTCCTCCTCCTGAATCAACACTGTAGTTTAACTGTTAGTCGTCTAGTAGAGGAGACAGCAGCTCAGGCAGCACCTCCTCCTCCTCCTCCTCCTCCTCCTGAATCAACACTGTAGTTTAACTGTTAGTCGTCTAGTAGAGGAGACAGCAGCTCAGACAGCACCTCCTCCACCTCCTCCTCCTCCTCCTCCTCCTCCTCCTGAATCAACACTGTAGTTTAACTGTTAGTCGTCTAGTAGAGGAGACAGCCGCTCAGGCAGCACCTCCTCCTCCTCCTCCTCCTGAATCAACACTGTAGTTTAACTGTTAGTCGTCTAGTAGAGGAGACAGCAGCTCAGGCAGCACCTCCTCTTCCTCCTCCTCCTCCTCCTGAATCAACACTGTAGTTTAACTGTTAGTCTTCTAGTAGAGGAGACAGCAGCTCAGGCAGCACCTCCTCCTCCTCCTCCTCCTCCTGAATCAACACTGTAGTTTAACTGTTAGTTGTCTAATAGAGGAGACAGCAGCTCAGGCAGCACCTCCTCCTCCTCCTCCTGAATCAACACTGTAGTTTAACTGTTAGTCGTCTAGTAGAGGAGACAGCAGCTCAGACAGCACCTCCTCCTCCTCCTCCTGAATCAACACTGTAGTTTAACTGTTAGTCGTCTAGTAGAGGAGACAGCAGCTCAGGCAGCACCTCCTCCTCCTCCTCCTCCTCCTGAATCAACACTGTAGTTTAACTGTTAGTCGTCTAGTAGAGGAGACAGCAGCTCAGGCAGCACCTCCTCCTCCTCCTCCTCCTCCTCCTCCTCCTCCTGAATCAACACTGTAGTTTAACTGTTAGTCTTCTAGTAGAGGAGACAGCAGCTCAGGCAGCACCTCCTCCTCCTCCTCCTCCTCCTGAAATAACACTAGTTTAACTGTTAGTCGTCTAGTAGAGGAGCCAGCCGCTCTGGCACCTCCTCCTCCTCCTCCTCCTCCTGAATCAACACTGTAGTTTAACTGTTAGTCGTCTAGTAGAGGGGACAGCACCTCCTCCTCCTCCTGAATCAACACTAGTTTAACTGTTAGTCGTCTAGTAGAGGAGACAGCCGCTCAGGCACCTCCTCCTCCTCCTCCTCCTCCTGAATCAACACTGTAGTTTAACTGTTAGTCGTCTAGTAGAGGAGACAGCAGCTCAGACAGCACCTCCTCCTCCTCCTCCTCCTGAATCAACACTGTAGTTTAACTGTTAGTCTTCTAGGAGAGGAGACAGCAGCTCAGACAGCACCTCCTCCTCCTCCTCCTCCTCCTCCTCCTCCTCCTCCTGAATCAACACTGTAGTTTAACTGTTAGTCGTCTAGTAGAGGAGACAGCAGCTCAGGCAGCACCTCCTCCTCCTCCTCCTGAATCAACACTGTAGTTTAACTGTTAGTCGTCTAGTAGAGGAGACAGCAGCTCAGGCAGCACCTCCTCCTCCTCCTCCTGAATCAACACTGTAGTTTAACTGTTAGTCGTCTTGTAGAGGAGACAGCAGCTCAGGCACCTCCTCCTCCTCCTCCTCCTCCTCCTCCTGAATCAACACTGTAGTTTAACTGTTAGTCGTCTAGTAGAGGAGACAGCAGCTCAGGCAGCACCTCCTCCTCCTCCTTCTCCTCCTCCTGAATCAACACTGTAGTTTAACTGTTAGTCGTCTAGTAGAGGAGACAGCAGCTCAGGCAGCACCTCCTCCTCCTCCTCCTCCTGAATCAACACTGTAGTTTAACTGTTAGTCGTCTTGTAGAGGAGACAGCAGCTCAGGCACCACCTCCTCCTCCTCCTCCTCCTCCTGAATCAACACTGTAGTTTAACTGTTAGTCGTCTAGTAGAGGAGACAGCAGCTCAGGCAGCACCTCCTCCTCCTCCTCCTTCTCCTCCTGAATCAACACTGTAGTTTAACTGTTAGTCGTCTAGTAGAGGAGACAGCAGCTCAGGCAGCACCTCCTCCTCCTCCTCCTGAATCAACACTGTAGTTTAACTGTTAGTCGTCTAGTAGAGGAGACAGCAGCTCAGGCAGCACCTCCTCCTCCTCCTCCTCCTCCTGAATCAACACTGTAGTTTAACTGTTAGTCGTCTAGTAGAGGGGGACAGCAGCTCAGGCAGCACCTCCTCCTCCTCCTCCTCCTGAATCAACACTGTAGTTTAACTGTTAGTCGTCTAGTAGAGGAGACAGCAGCTCAGGCAGCACCTCCTCCTCCTGAATCAACACTGTAGTTTAACTGTTAGTCTTCTAGTAGAGGAGACAGCAGCTCAGGCAGCACCTCCTCCTCCTCCTCCTCCTGAATCAACACTAGTTTAACTGTTAGTCGTCTAGTAGAGGAGACAGCCGCTCAGGCACCTCCTCCTCCTCCTCCTCCTCCTCCTGAATCAACACTGTAGTTTAACTGTTAGTCGTCTAGTAGAGGGGACAGCACCTCCTCCTCCTCCTGAATCAACACTAGTTTAACTGTTAGTCGTCTAGTATAGGAGACAGCCGCTCAGGCACCTCCGCCTCCTCCTCCTCCTCCTGAATCAACACTGTAGTTTAACTGTTAGTCGTCTAGTAGAGGAGACAGCAGCTCAGGCAGCACCTCCTCCTCCTCCTCCACCTCCTCCTCCTCCTGAATCAACACTGTAGTTTAACTGTTAGTCGTCTAGTAGAGGAGACAGCAGCTCAGGCAGCACCTCCTCCTCCTCCTCCTCCTCCTGAATCAACACTGTAGTTTAACTGTTAGTCTTCTAGTAGAGGGGACAGCAGCTCAGGCAGCACCTCCTCCTCCTCCTCCTCCTCCTCCTCCTCCCTCCTGAATCAACACTGTAGTTTAACTGTTAGTCGTCTAGTAGAGGAGACAGCAGCTCAGACAGCACCTCCTCCTCCTCCTCCTCCTCCTCCTCCTGAATCAACACTGTAGTTTAACTGTTAGTCTTCTAGTAGAGGAGACAGCAGCTCAGACAGCACCTCCTCCTCCTCCTCCTCCTTCTCCTCCTCCTCCTGAATCAACACTGTAGTTTAACTGTTAGTCGTCTAGTAGAGGAGACAGCAGCTCAGGCAGCACCTCCTCCTCCTCCTCCTCCTCCTGAATCAACACTGTAGTTTAACTGTTAGTCGTCTAGTAGAGGGGACAGCACCTCCTCCTCCTCCTGAATCAACACTAGTTTAACTGTTAGTCGTCTAGTAGAGGAGACAGCCGCTCAGGCACCTCCTCCTCCTCCTCCTCCTCCTGAATCAACACTGTAGTTTAACTGTTAGTCGTCTAGTAGAGGAGACAGCAGCTCAGACAGCACCTCCTCCTCCTCCTCCTCCTGAATCAACACTGTAGTTTAACTGTTAGTCTTCTAGGAGAGGAGACAGCAGCTCAGACAGCACCTCCTCCTCCTCCTCCTCCTCCTCCTCCTCCTCCTCCTCCTGAATCAACACTGTAGTTTAACTGTTAGTCGTCTAGTAGAGGAGACAGCAGCTCAGGCAGCACCTCCTCCTCCTCCTCCTCTGAATCAACACTGTAGTTTAACTGTTAGTCGTCTAGTAGAGGAGACAGCAGCTCAGACAGCACCTCCTCCTCCTCCTCCTGAATCAACACTGTAGTTTAACTGTTAGTCGTCTTGTAGAGGAGACAGCAGCTCAGGCACCTCCTCCTCCTCCTCCTCCTCCTCCTCCTGAATCAACACTGTAGTTTAACTGTTAGTCGTCTAGTAGAGGAGACAGCAGCTCAGGCAGCACCTCCTCCTCCTCCTTCTCCTCCTCCTGAATCAACACTGTAGTTTAACTGTTAGTCGTCTAGTAGAGGAGACAGCAGCTCAGGCAGCACCTCCTCCTCCTCCTCCTCCTGAATCAACACTGTAGTTTAACTGTTAGTCGTCTTGTAGAGGAGACAGCAGCTCAGGCACCACCTCCTCCTCCTCCTCCTCCTCCTGAATCAACACTGTAGTTTAACTGTTAGTCGTCTAGTAGAGGAGACAGCAGCTCAGGCAGCACCTCCTCCTCCTCCTCCTTCTCCTCCTGAATCAACACTGTAGTTTAACTGTTAGTCGTCTAGTAGAGGAGACAGCAGCTCAGGCAGCACCTCCTCCTCCTCCTCCTGAATCAACACTGTAGTTTAACTGTTAGTCGTCTAGTAGAGGAGACAGCAGCTCAGGCAGCACCTCCTCCTCCTCCTCCTCCTCCTGAATCAACACTGTAGTTTAACTGTTAGTCGTCTAGTAGAGGGGGACAGCAGCTCAGGCAGCACCTCCTCCTCCTCCTCCTCCTGAATCAACACTGTAGTTTAACTGTTAGTCGTCTAGTAGAGGAGACAGCAGCTCAGGCAGCACCTCCTCCTCCTGAATCAACACTGTAGTTTAACTGTTAGTCTTCTAGTAGAGGAGACAGCAGCTCAGGCAGCACCTCCTCCTCCTCCTCCTCCTGAATCAACACTAGTTTAACTGTTAGTCGTCTAGTAGAGGAGACAGCCGCTCAGGCACCTCCTCCTCCTCCTCCTCCTCCTCCTGAATCAACACTGTAGTTTAACTGTTAGTCGTCTAGTAGAGGGGACAGCACCTCCTCCTCCTCCTGAATCAACACTAGTTTAACTGTTAGTCGTCTAGTATAGGAGACAGCCGCTCAGGCACCTCCGCCTCCTCCTCCTCCTCCTGAATCAACACTGTAGTTTAACTGTTAGTCGTCTAGTAGAGGAGACAGCAGCTCAGGCAGCACCTCCTCCTCCTCCTCCACCTCCTCCTCCTCCTGAATCAACACTGTAGTTTAACTGTTAGTCGTCTAGTAGAGGAGACAGCAGCTCAGGCAGCACCTCCTCCTCCTCCTCCTCCTCCTGAATCAACACTGTAGTTTAACTGTTAGTCTTCTAGTAGAGGGGACAGCAGCTCAGGCAGCACCTCCTCCTCCTCCTCCTCCTCCTCCTCCTCCTCCTCCTCCTGAATCAACACTGTAGTTTAACTGTTAGTCGTCTAGTAGAGGAGACAGCAGCTCAGACAGCACCTCCTCCTCCTCCTCCTCCTCCTCCTCCTGAATCAACACTGTAGTTTAACTGTTAGTCTTCTAGTAGAGGAGACAGCAGCTCAGACAGCACCTCCTCCTCCTCCTCCTCCTTCTCCTCCTCCTCCTGAATCAACACTGTAGTTTAACTGTTAGTCGTCTAGTAGAGGAGACAGCAGCTCAGGCAGCACCTCCTCCTCCTCCTCCTCCTCCTGAATCAACACTGTAGTTTAACTGTTAGTCGTCTAGTAGAGGAGACAGCAGCTCAGGCAGCACCTCCTCCTCCTCCTCCTCCTCCTGAATCAACACTGTAGTTTAACTGTTAGTCGTCTTGTAGAGGAGACAGCAGCTCAGGCAGCACCTCCTCCTCCTCCTCCTGAATCAACACTGTAGTTTAACTGTTAGTCGTCTTGTAGAGGAGACAGCAGCTCAGGCACCTCCTCCTCCTCCTCCTCCTCCTCCTGAATCAACACTGTAGTTTAACTGTTAGTCGTCTAGTAGAGGAGACAGCAGCTCAGGCAGCACCTCCTCCTCCTCCTTCTCCTCCTCCTGAATCAACACTGTAGTTTAACTGTTAGTCGTCTAGTAGAGGAGACAGCAGCTCAGGCAGCACCTCCTCCTCCTCCTCCTCCTGAATCAACACTGTAGTTTAACTGTTAGTCGTCTTGTAGAGGAGACAGCAGCTCAGGCACCACCTCCTCCTCCTCCTCCTCCTCCTGAATCAACACTGTAGTTTAACTGTTAGTCGTCTAGTAGAGGAGACAGCAGCTCAGGCAGCACCTCCTCCTCCTCCTCCTTCTCCTCCTGAATCAACACTGTAGTTTAACTGTTAGTCGTCTAGTAGAGGAGACAGCAGCTCAGGCAGCACCTCCTCCTCCTCCTCCTCCTCCTGAATCAACACTGTAGTTTAACTGTTAGTCGTCTAGTAGAGGAGACAGCAGCTCAGGCAGCACCTCCTCCTCCTCCTCCTCCTCCTGAATCAACACTGTAGTTTAACTGTTAGTCGTCTTGTAGAGGAGACAGCAGCTCAGGCACCTCCTCCTCCTCCTCCTCCTCCTGAATCAACACTGTAGTTTAACTGTTAGTCGTCTAGTAGAGGAGACAGCAGCTCAGGCAGCACCTCCTCCTCCTCCTCCTCCTCCTTCTCCTCCTCCTGAATCAACACTGTAGTTTAACTGTTAGTCGTCTAGTACAGGAGACAGCAGCTCAGGCAGCACCTCCTCCTCCTCCTCCTCCTTCTCCTCCTCCTGAATCAACACTGTAGTTTAACTGTTAGTCGTCTTGTAGAGGAGACAGCAGCTCAGGCAGCACCTCCTCCTCCTCCTCCTCCTGAATCAACACTGTAGTTTAACTGTTAGTCGTCTAGTAGAGGAGACAGCAGCTCAGGCAGCACCTCCTCCTCCTCCTCCTTCTCCTCCTGAATCAACACTGTAGTTTAACTGTTAGTCGTCTAGTAGAGGAGACAGCAGCTCAGGCAGCACCTCCTCCTCCTCCTCCTGAATCAACACTGTAGTTTAACTGTTAGTCGTCTACTAGAGGAGAAAGCAGCTCAGGCAGCACCTCCTCCTCCTCCTCCTCCTCCTCCTCCTCCTGAATCAACACTGTAGTTTAACTGTTAGTCGTCTTGTAGAGGAGACAGCAGCTCAGGCACCTCCTCCTCCTCCTCCTCCTCCTGAATCAACACTGTAGTTTAACTGTTAGTCGTCTAGTAGAGGAGACAGCAGCTCAGGCAGCACCTCCTCCTCCTCCTCCTCCTCCTTCTCCTCCTCCTGAATCAACACTGTAGTTTAACTGTTAGTCGTCTAGTAGAGGAGACAGGAGCTCAGGCACCTCCTCCTCCTCCTCCTCCTCCTTCTCCTCCTCCTGAATCAACACTGTAGTTTAACTGTTAGTCGTCTTGTAGAGGAGACAGCAGCTCAGGCAGCACCTCCTCCTCCTCCTCCTCCTGAATCAACACTGTAGTTTAACTGTTAGTCGTCTAGTAGAGGAGACAGCAGCTCAGGCAGCACCTCCTCCTCCTCCTCCTTCTCCTCCTGAATCAACACTGTAGTTTAACTGTTAGTCGTCTAGTAGAGGAGACAGCAGCTCAGGCAGCACCTCCTCCTCCTCCTCCTCCTCCTGAATCAACACTGTAGTTTAACTGTTAGTCGTCTAGTAGAGGAGACAGCAGCTCAGACAGCACCTCCTCCTCCTCCACCTCCTCCTCCTCCTCCTCCTGAATGAACACTGTAGTTTAACTGTTAGTCTTCTAGTAGAGGAGACAGCAGCTCAGACAGCACCTCCTCCTCCTCCTGAATCAACACTGTAGTTTAACTGTTAGTCGTCTAGTAGAGGAGACAGCAGCTCAGACAGCACCTCCTCCTCCTCCACCTCCTCCTCCTCCTCCTCCTGAATCAACACTGTAGTTTAACTGTTAGTCTTCTAGTAGAGGAGACAGCAGCTCAGACAGCACCTCCTCCTCCTCCTCCTCCTGAATCAACACTGTAGTTTAACTGTTAGTCGTCTAGTAGAGGAGACAGCAGCTCAGGCAGCACCTCCTCCTCCTCCTCCTCCTGAATCAACACTGTAGTTTAACTGTTAGTCTTCTAGTAGAGGAGACAGCAGCTCAGGCAGCACCTCCTCCTCCTCCTCCTCCTGAATCAACACTGTAGTTTAACTGTTAGTTGTCTAATAGAGGAGACAGCAGCTCAGGCAGCACCTCCTCCTCCTCCTCCTCCTCCTGAATCAACACTGTAGTTTAACTGTTAGTCGTCTAGTAGAGGAGACAGCAGCTCAGGCAGCACCTCCTCCTCCTCCTCCTCCTCCTCCTCCTGAATCAACACTGTAGTTTAACTGTTAGTCGTCTAGTAGAGGAGACAGCAGCTCAGGCAGCACCTCCTCCTCCTCCTCCTCCTCCTGAATCAACACTGTAGTTTAACTGTTAGTCATCTAGTAGAGGAGACAGCAGCTCAGGCAGCACCTCCTCCTCCTCCTCCTCCTCCTGAATCAACACTGTAGTTTAACTGTTAGTCGTCTAGTAGAGGAGACAGCAGCTCAGGCAGCACCTCCTCCTCCTCCTCCTCCTGAATCAACACTGTAGTTTAACTGTTAGTCGTCTAGTAGAGGGGGACAGCAGCTCAGGCAGCACCTCCTCCTCCTCCTCCTGAATCAACACTGTAGTTTAACTGTTAGTCATCTAGTAGAGGGGGACAGCAGCTCAGGCAGCACCTCCTCCTCCTCCTCCTCCTGAATCAACACTGTAGTTTAACTGTTAGTCGTCTAGTAGAGGGGACAGCACCTCCTCCTCCTCCTGAATCAACACTAGTTTAACTGTTAGTCGTCTAGTAGAGGAGACAGCCGCTCAGGCACCTCCTCCTCCTCCTCCTGAATCAACACTGTAGTTTAACTGTTAGTCGTCTAGTAGAGGAGAAGCAGCTCAGGCAGCACCTCCTCCTCCTCCACCTCCTCCTCCTCCTGAATCAACACTGTAGTTTAACTGTTAGTCGTCTAGTAGAGGAGACAGCAGCTCAGGCAGCACCTCCTCCTCCTCCTCCTCCTGAATCAACACTGTAGTTTAACTGTTAGTCGTCTAGTAGAGGAGACAGCAGCTCAGGCAGCACCTCCTCCTCCTCCTCCTCCTCCTGAATCAACACTGTAGTTTAACTGTTAGTCGTCTAGTAGAGGAGACAGCAGCTCAGGCAGCACCTCCTCCTCCTCCTCCTCCTCCTGAATCAACACTGTAGTTTAACTGTTAGTCGTCTTGTAGAGGAGACAGCAGCTCAGGCACCTCCTCCTCCTCCTCCTGAATCAACACTGTAGTTTAACTGTTAGTCGTCTAGTAGAGGAGACAGCAGCTCAGGCAGCACCTCCTCCTCCTCCTCCTCCTCCTTCTCCTCCTCCTGAATCAACACTGTAGTTTAACTGTTAGTCGTCTAGTAGAGGAGACAGCAGCTCAGGCAGCACCTCCTCCTCCTCCTCCTTCTCCTCCTCCTGAATCAACACTGTAGTTTAACTGTTAGTCGTCTTGTAGAGGAGACAGCAGCTCAGGCAGCACCTCCTCCTCCTCCTCCTCCTGAATCAACACTGTAATTTAACTTTTAGTCGTCTAGTAGAGGAGACAGCAGCTCAGGCAGCACCTCCTCCTCCTCCTCCTTCTCCTCCTGAATCAACACTGTAGTTTAACTGTTAGTCGTCTAGTAGAGGAGACAGCAGCTCAGGCAGCACCTCCTCCTCCTCCTCCTCCTGAATCAACACTGTAGTTTAACTGTTAGTCGTCTAGTAGAGGAGACAGCAGCTCAGGCAGCACCTCCTCCTCCTCCTCCTCCTCCTGAATCAACACTGTAGTTTAACTGTTAGTCGTCTAGTAGAGGGGACAGCAGCTCAGGCAGCACCTCCTCCTCCTCCTCCTCCTCCTGAATCAACACTGTAGTTTAACTGTTAGTCGTCTAGTAGAGGAGACAGCAGCTCAGGCAGCACCTCCTCCTCCTCCTGAATCAACACTGTAGTTTAACTGTTAGTCATCTAGTAGAGGAGACAGCAGCTCAGGCAGCACCTCCTCCTCCTCCTCCTCCTCCTCCTCCTCCTCCTGAATCAACACTGTAGTTTAACTGTTAGTCGTCTAGTAGAGGAGACAGCAGCTCAGACAGCACCTCCTCCTCCTCCACCTCCTCCTCCTCCTCCTCCTGAATCAACACTGTAGTTTAACTGTTAGTCTTCTAGTAGAGGAGACAGCAGCTCAGACAGCACTTCCTCCTCCTCCTCCTCCTCCTCCTGAATCAACACTGTAGTTTAACTGTTAGTCTTCTAGTAGAGGAGACAGCAGCTCAGACAGCACCTCCTCCTCCTCCACCTCCTCCTCCTCCTCCTCCTGAATCAACACTGTAGTTTAACTGTTAGTCTTCTAGTAGAGGAGACAGCAGCTCAGACAGCACCTCCTCCCCCTCCTCCTCCTGAATCAACACTGTAGTTTAACTGTTAGTCGTCTAGTAGAGGAGACAGCAGCTCAGACAGCACCTCCTCCTCCTCCACCTCCTCCTCCTCCTCCTCCTGAATCAACATTGTAGTTTAACTGTTAGTCTTCTAGTAGAGGAGACAGCAGCTCAGGCAGCACCTCCTCCTCCTCCTCCTCCTCCTCCTCCTCCTCCTCCTGAATCAACACTGTAGTTTAACTGTTAGTCGTCTAGTAGAGGAGACAGCAGCTCAGGCAGCACCTCCTCCTCCTCCTCCTTCTCCTCCTGAATCAACACTGTAGTTTAACTGTTAGTCGTCTAGTAGAGGAGACAGCAGCTCAGGCAGCACCTCCTCCTCCTCCTCCTCCTCCTCCTGAATCAACACTGTAGTTTAACTGTTAGTCGTCTAGTAGAGGAGACAGCAGCTCAGACAGCACCTCCTCCTCCTCCACCTCCTCCTCCTCCTCCTCCTGAATGAACACTGTAGTTTAACTGTTAGTCTTCTAGTAGAGGAGACAGCAGCTCAGACAGCACCTCCTCCTCCTCCTGAATCAACACTGTAGTTTAACTGTTAGTCGTCTAGTAGAGGAGACAGCAGCTCAGACAGCACCTCCTCCTCCTCCTCCTGAATCAACACTGTAGTTTAACTGTTAGTCGTCTAGTAGAGGAGACAGCAGCTCAGACAGCACCTCCTCCTCCTCCACCTCCTCCTCCTCCTCCTGAATCAACACTGTAGTTTAACTGTTAGTCTTCTAGTAGAGGAGACAGCAGCTCAGGCAGCACCTCCTCCTCCTCCTCCTCCTCCTCCTCCTGAATCAACACTGTAGTTTAACTGTTAGTCGTCTAGTAGAGAGGGACAGCAGCTCAGGCAGCACCTCCTCCTCCTCCTCCTCCTCCTGAATCAACACTGTAGTTTAACTGTTAGTCGTCTAGTAGAGGAGACAGCAGCTCAGGCAGCACCTCCTCCTCCTCCTCCTCCTCCTTCTCCTCCTCCTGAATCAACACTGTAGTTTAACTGTTAGTCGTCTAGTAGAGGAGACAGGAGCTCAGGCAGCACCTCCTCCTCCTCCTTCTCCTCCTCCTGAATCAACACTGTAGTTTAACTGTTAGTCGTCTTGTAGAGGAGACAGCAGCTCAGGCAGCACCTCCTCCTCCTCCTCCTCCTGAATCAACACTGTAGTTTAACTGTTAGTCGTCTAGTAGAGGAGACAGCAGCTCAGGCAGCACCTCCTCCTCCTCCTCCTTCTCCTCCTGAATCAACACTGTAGTTTAACTGTTAGTCGTCTAGTAGAGGAGACAGCAGCTCAGGCAGCACCTCCTCCTCCTCCTCCTCCTCCTCCTGAATCAACACTGTAGTTTAACTGTTAGTCGTCTAGTAGAGGAGACAGCAGCTCAGACAGCACCTCCTCCTCCTCCACCTCCTCCTCCTCCTCCTCCTGAATGAACACTGTAGTTTAACTGTTAGTCTTCTAGTAGAGGAGACAGCAGCTCAGACAGCACCTCCTCCTCCTCCTGAATCAACACTGTAGTTTAACTGTTAGTCGTCTAGTAGAGGAGACAGCAGCTCAGACAGCACCTCCTCCTCCTCCACCTCCTCCTCCTCCTGAATCAACACTGTAGTTTAACTGTTAGTCTTCTAGTAGAGGAGACAGCAGCTCAGACAGCACCTCCTCCTCCTCCTCCTCCTGAATCAACACTGTAGTTTAACTGTTAGTCGTCTAGTAGAGGAGACAGCAGCTCAGGCAGCACCTCCTCCTCCTCCTCCTCCTCCTCCTCCTCCTCCTGAATCAACACTGTAGTTTAACTGTTAGTTGTCTAATAGAGGAGACAGCAGCTCAGGCAGCACCTCCTCCTCCTCCTCCTCCTCCTCCTGAATCAACACTGTAGTTTAACTGTTAGTCGTCTAGTAGAGGAGACAGCAGCTCAGGCAGCACCTCCTCCTCCTCCTCCTCCTCCTGAATCAACACTGTAGTTTAACTGTTAGTCGTCTAGTAGAGGGGACAGCACCTCCTCCTCCTCCTGAATCAACACTAGTTTAACTGTTAGTCGTCTAGTAGAGGAGACAGCAGCTCAGGCAGCACCTCCTCCTCCTCCTCCTCCTCCTCCTCCTCCTCCTCCTGAATCAACACTGTAGTTTAACTGTTAGTCGTCTAGTAGAGGAGACAGCAGCTCAGGCAGCACCTCCTCCTCCTCCTCCTTCTCCTCCTTCTGAATCAACACTGTAGTTTAACTGTTAGTCGTCTAGTAGAGGAGACAGCAGCTCAGGCAGCACCTCCTCCTCCTCCTTCTCCTCCTCCTGAATCAACACTGTAGTTTAACTGTTAGTCGTCTTGTAGAGGAGACAGCAGCTCAGGCAGCACCTCCTCCTCCTCCTCCTCCTGAATCAACACTGTAGTTTAACTGTTAGTCGTCTAGTAGAGGAGACAGCAGCTCAGGCAGCACCTCCTCCTCCTCCTCCTTCTCCTCCTGAATCAACACTGTAGTTTAACTGTTAGTCGTCTAGTAGAGGAGACAGCAGCTCAGGCAGCACCTCCTCCTCTTCCTCCTGAATCAACACTGTAGTTTAACTGTTAGTCGTCTACTAGAGGAGACAGCAGCTCAGGCAGCACCTCCTCCTCCTCCTCCTCCTCCTCCTGAATCAACACTGTAGTTTAACTGTTAGTCGTCTAGTAGAGAGGGACAGCAGCTCAGGCAGCACCTCCTCCTCCTCCTCCTCCTCCTGAATCAACACTGTAGTTTAACTGTTAGTCGTCTAGTAGAGGAGACAGCAGCTCAGGCAGCACCTCCTCCTCCTCCTCCTCCTCCTCCTCCTCCTCCTGAATCAACACTGTAGTTTAACTGTTAGTCGTCTAGTAGAGGAGACAGCAGCTCAGGCAGCACCTCCTCCTCCTCCTCCTTCTCCTCCTGAATCAACACTGTAGTTTAACTGTTAGTCGTCTAGTAGAGGAGACAGCAGCTCAGGCAGCACCTCCTCCTCCTCCTCCTCCTCCTCCTGAATCAACACTGTAGTTTAACTGTTAGTCGTCTAGTAGAGGAGACAGCAGCTCAGACAGCACCTCCTCCTCCTCCACCTCCTCCTCCTCCTGAATCAACACTGTAGTTTAACTGTTAGTCGTCTAGTAGAGGAGACAGCAGCTCAGACAGCACCTCCTCCTCCTCCACCTCCTCCTCCTCCTGAATCAACACTGTAGTTTAACTGTTAGTCTTCTAGTAGAGGAGACAGCAGCTCAGACAGCACCTCCTCCTCCTCCTCCTCCTGAATCAACACTGTAGTTTAACTGTTAGTCGTCTAGTAGAGGAGACAGCAGCTCAGGCAGCACCTCCTCCTCCTCCTCCTCCTGAATCAACACTGTAGTTTAACTGTTAGTCTTCTAGTAGAGGAGACAGCAGCTCAGGCAGCACCTCCTCCTCCTCCTCCTCCTCCTCCTCCTGAATCAACACTGTAGTTTAACTGTTAGTTGTCTAATAGAGGAGACAGCAGCTCAGGCAGCACCTCCTCCTCCTCCTCCTCCTCCTCCTGAATCAACACTGTAGTTTAACTGTTAGTCGTCTAGTAGAGGAGACAGCAGCTCAGGCAGCACCTCCTCCTCCTCCTCCTGAATCAACACTGTAGTTTAACTGTTAGTCGTCTAGTAGAGGAGACAGCAGCTCAGGCAGCACCTCCTCCTCCTGAATCAACACTGTAGTTTAACTGTTAGTCTTCTAGTAGAGGAGACAGCAGCTCAGGCAGCACCTCCTCCTCCTCCTCCTCCTGAATCAACACTAGTTTAACTGTTAGTCGTCTAGTAGAGGAGACAGCCGCTCAGGCACCTCCTCCTCCTCCTCCTCCTCCTGAATCAACACTGTAGTTTAACTGTTAGTCGTCTAGTAGAGGGGACAGCACCTCCTCCTCCTCCTGAATCAACACTAGTTTAACTGTTAGTCGTCTAGTAGAGGAGACAGCCGCTCAGGCACCTCCTCCTCCTCCTCCTCCTCCTGAATCAACACTGTAGTTTAACTGTTAGTCGTCTAGTAGAGGAGACAGCAGCTCAGGCAGCACCTCCTCCTCCTCCACCTCCTCCTCCTCCTGAATCAACACTGTAGTTTAACTGTTAGTCTTCTAGTAGAGGGGACAGCAGCTCAGGCAGCACCTCCTCCTCCTCCTCCTCCTCAATCAACACTGTAGTTTAACTGTTAGTCGTCTAGTAGAGGAGACAGCAGCTCAGGCAGCACCTCCTCCTCCTCCTGAATCAACACTGTAGTTTAACTGTTAGTCGTCTACTAGAGGAGACAGCAGCTCAGGCAGCACCTCCTCCTCCTCCTCCTCCTCCTCCTGAATCAACACTGTAGTTTAACTGTTAGTCGTCTAGTAGAGAGGGACAGCAGCTCAGGCAGCACCTCCTCCTCCTCCTCCTCCTCCTGAATCAACACTGTAGTTTAACTGTTAGTCGTCTAGTAGAGGAGACAGCAGCTCAGGCAGCACCTCCTCCTCCTCCTCCTCCTCCTTCTCCTCCTCCTGAATCAACACTGTAGTTTAACTGTTAGTCGTCTAGTAGAGGAGACAGGAGCTCAGGCAGCACCTCCTCCTCCTCCTTCTCCTCCTCCTGAATCAACACTGTAGTTTAACTGTTAGTCGTCTTGTAGAGGAGACAGCAGCTCAGGCAGCACCTCCTCCTCCTCCTCCTCCTGAATCAACACTGTAGTTTAACTGTTAGTCGTCTAGTAGAGGAGACAGCAGCTCAGGCAGCACCTCCTCCTCCTCCTCCTTCTCCTCCTGAATCAACACTGTAGTTTAACTGTTAGTCGTCTAGTAGAGGAGACAGCAGCTCAGGCAGCACCTCCTCCTCCTCCTCCTCCTCCTCCTGAATCAACACTGTAGTTTAACTGTTAGTCGTCTAGTAGAGGAGACAGCAGCTCAGACAGCACCTCCTCCTCCTCCACCTCCTCCTCCTCCTGAATCAACACTGTAGTTTAACTGTTAGTCTTCTAGTAGAGGAGACAGCAGCTCAGACAGCACCTCCTCCTCCTCCTCCTCCTGAATCAACACTGTAGTTTAACTGTTAGTCGTCTAGTAGAGGAGACAGCAGCTCAGGCAGCACCTCCTCCTCCTCCTGAATCAACACTGTAGTTTAACTGTTAGTCTTCTAGTAGAGGAGACAGCAGCTCAGGCAGCACCTCCTCCTCCTCCTCCTCCTCCTCCTGAATCAACACTGTAGTTTAACTGTTAGTTGTCTAATAGAGGAGACAGCAGCTCAGGCAGCACCTCCTCCTCCTCCTCCTCCTCCTCCTGAATCAACACTGTAGTTTAACTGTTAGTCGTCTAGTAGAGGAGACAGCAGCTCAGGCAGCACCTCCTCCTCCTCCTCCTCCTCCTGAATCAACACTGTAGTTTAACTGTTAGTCGTCTAGTAGAGGAGACAGCAGCTCAGGCAGCACCTCCTCCTCCTGAATCAACACTGTAGTTTAACTGTTAGTCTTCTAGTAGAGGAGACAGCAGCTCAGGCAGCACCTCCTCCTCCTCCTCCTCCTGAATCAACACTAGTTTAACTGTTAGTCGTCTAGTAGAGGAGACAGCCGCTCAGGCACCTCCTCCTCCTCCTCCTCCTCCTGAATCAACACTGTAGTTTAACTGTTAGTCGTCTAGTAGAGGGGACAGCACCTCCTCCTCCTCCTGAATCAACACTAGTTTAACTGTTAGTCGTCTAGTAGAGGAGACAGCCGCTCAGGCACCTCCTCCTCCTCCTCCTCCTCCTGAATCAACACTGTAGTTTAACTGTTAGTCGTCTAGTAGAGGAGACAGCAGCTCAGGCAGCACCTCCTCCTCCTCCACCTCCTCCTCCTCCTGAATCAACACTGTAGTTTAACTGTTAGTCTTCTAGTAGAGGGGACAGCAGCTCAGGCAGCACCTCCTCCTCCTCCTCCTCCTCCTCCTCAATCAACACTGTAGTTTAACTGTTAGTCGTCTAGTAGAGGAGACAGCAGCTCAGGCAGCACCTCCTCCTCCTCCTGAATCAACACTGTAGTTTAACTGTTAGTCGTCTAGTAGAGGAGACAGCAGCTCAGGCAGCACCTCCTCCTCCTCCTCCTCCTGAATCAACACTGTAGTTTAACTGTTAGTCGTCTAGTAGAGGAGACAGCAGCTCAGGCAGCACCTCCTCCTCCTCCTCCTCCTCCTGCTGAATCAACACTGTAGTTTAACTGTTAGTCATCTAGTAGAGGAGACAGCAGCTCAGGCAGCACCTCCTCCTCCTCCTCCTGAATCAACACTGTAGTTTAACTGTTAGTCGTCTAGTAGAGGAGACAGCAGCTCAGGCAGCACCTCCTCCTCCTCCTCCTCCTGAATCAACACTGTAGTTTAACTGTTAGTCGTCTAGTAGAGGGGGACAGCAGCTCAGGCAGCACCTCCTCCTCCTCCTCCTGAATCAACACTGTAGTTTAACTGTTAGTCATCTAGTAGAGGGGGACAGCAGCTCAGGCAGCACCTCCTCCTCCTCCTCCTCCTGAATCAACACTGTAGTTTAACTGTTAGTCGTCTAGTAGAGGGGACAGCACCTCCTCCTCCTCCTGAATCAACACTAGTTTAACTGTTAGTCGTCTAGTAGAGGAGACAGCCGCTCAGGCACCTCCTCCTCCTCCTCCTGAATCAACACTGTAGTTTAACTGTTAGTCGTCTAGTAGAGGAGAAGCAGCTCAGGCAGCACCTCCTCCACCTCCTCCTCCTCCTGAATCAACACTGTAGTTTAACTGTTAGTCGTCTAGTAGAGGAGACAGCAGCTCAGGCAGCACCTCCTCCTCCTCCACCTCCTCCTCCTCCTGAATCAACACTGTAGTTTAACTGTTAGTCTTCCAGTAGAGGGGACAGCAGCTCAGGCAGCACCTCCTCCTCCTCCTCCTCCTCCTCCTCCTCCTGAATCAAAGCTGTAGTTTAACTGTTAGTCGTCTAGTAGAGGGGGACAGCAGCTCAGGCAGCACCTCCTCCTCCTCCTCCTCCTCCTGAATCAACACTGTAGTTTAACTGTTAGTCGTCTAGTAGAGGAGACAGCAGCTCAGGCAGCACCTCCTCCTCCTCCTCCTCCTGAATCAACACTGTAGTTTAACTGTTAGTCGTCTAGTAGAGGAGACAGCAGCTCAGGCAGCACCTCCTCCTCCTCCTCCTCCTCCTGAATCAACACTGTAGTTTAACTGTTAGTCGTCTAGTAGAGGAGACAGCAGCTCAGGCAGCACCTCCTCCTCCTCCTCCTCCTCCTGAATCAACACTGTAGTTTAACTGTTAGTCGTCTTGTAGAGGAGACAGCAGCTCAGGCACCTCCTCCTCCTCCTCCTCCTCCTGAATCAACACTGTAGTTTAACTGTTAGTCGTCTAGTAGAGGAGACAGCAGCTCAGGCAGCACCTCCTCCTCCTCCTCCTTCTCCTCCTCCTGAATCAACACTGTAGTTTAACTGTTAGTCGTCTAGTAGAGGAGACAGCAGCTCAGGCAGCACCTCCTCCTCCTCCTCCTTCTCCTCCTCCTGAATCAACACTGTAGTTTAACTGTTAGTCGTCTTGTAGAGGAGACAGCAGCTCAGGCAGCACCTCCTCCTCCTCCTGAATCAACACTGTAGTTTAACTTTTAGTCGTCTAGTAGAGGAGACAGCAGCTCAGGCAGCACCTCCTCCTCCTCCTCCTTCTCCTCCTGAATCAACACTGTAGTTTAACTGTTAGTCGTCTAGTAGAGGAGACAGCAGCTCAGGCAGCACCTCCTCCTCCTCCTCCTCCTGAATCAACACTGTAGTTTAACTGTTAGTCGTCTAGTAGAGGAGACAGCAGCTCAGGCAGCACCTCCTCCTCCTCCTCCTGAATCAACACTGTAGTTTAACTGTTAGTCGTCTAGTAGAGGGGGACAGCAGCTCAGGCAGCACCTCCTCCTCCTCCTCCTCCTCCTGAATCAACACTGTAGTTTAACTGTTAGTCGTCTAGTAGAGGAGACAGCAGCTCAGGCAGCACCTCCTCCTCCTCCTGAATCAACACTGTAGTTTAACTGTTAGTCATCTAGTAGAGGAGACAGCAGCTCAGGCAGCACCTCCTCCTCCTCCTCCTCCTCCTCCTCCTCCTCCTGAATCAACACTGTAGTTTAACTGTTAGTCGTCTAGTAGAGGAGACAGCAGCTCAGACAGCACCTCCGCCTCCTCCACCTCCTCCTCCTCCTCCTCCTGAATCAACACTGTAGTTTAACTGTTAGTCTTCTAGTAGAGGAGACAGCAGCTCAGACAGCACTTCCTCCTCCTCCTGAATCAACACTAGTTTAACTGTTAGTCGTCTAGTAGAGGAGACAGCCGCTCAGGCACCTCCTCCTCCTCCTCCTCCTCCTGAATCAACACTGTAGTTTAACTGTTAGTCGTCTAGTAGAGGAGACAGCAGCTCAGGCAGCACCTCCTCCTCCTCCTCCTTCTCCTCCTTCTGAATCAACACTGTAGTTTAACTGTTAGTCGTCTAGTAGAGGAGACAGCAGCTCAGGCAGCACCTCCTCCTCCTCCTCCTCCTTCTCCTCCTCCTGAATCAACACTGTAGTTTAACTGTTAGTCGTCTTGTAGAGGAGACAGCAGCTCAGGCAGCACCTCCTCCTCCTCCTCCTCCTGAATCAACACTGTAGTTTAACTGTTAGTCGTCTAGTAGAGGAGACAGCAGCTCAGGCAGCACCTCCTCCTCCTCCTCCTTCTCCTCCTGAATCAACACTGTAGTTTAACTGTTAGTCGTCTAGTAGAGGAGACAGCAGCTCAGGCAGCACCTCCTCCTCTTCCTCCTGAATCAACACTGTAGTTTAACTGTTAGTCGTCTACTAGAGGAGACAGCAGCTCAGGCAGCACCTCCTCCTCCTCCTCCTCCTCCTCCTGAATCAACACTGTAGTTTAACTGTTAGTCGTCTAGTAGAGAGGGACAGCAGCTCAGGCAGCACCTCCTCCTCCTCCTCCTCCTCCTGAATCAACACTGTAGTTTAACTGTTAGTCGTCTAGTAGAGGAGACAGCAGCTCAGGCAGCACCTCCTCCTCCTCCTCCTCCTCCTTCTCCTCCTCCTGAATCAACACTGTAGTTTAACTGTTAGTCGTCTAGTAGAGGAGACAGGAGCTCAGGCAGCACCTCCTCCTCCTCCTTCTCCTCCTCCTGAATCAACACTGTAGTTTAACTGTTAGTCGTCTTGTAGAGGAGACAGCAGCTCAGGCAGCACCTCCTCCTCCTCCTCCTCCTGAATCAACACTGTAGTTTAACTTTTAGTCGTCTAGTAGAGGAGACAGCAGCTCAGGCAGCACCTCCTCCTCCTCCTCCTTCTCCTCCTGAATCAACACTGTAGTTTAACTGTTAGTCGTCTAGTAGAGGAGACAGCAGCTCAGGCAGCACCTCCTCCTCCTCCTCCTCCTCCTCCTGAATCAACACTGTAGTTTAACTGTTAGTCGTCTAGTAGAGGAGACAGCAGCTCAGACAGCACCTCCTCCTCCTCCACCTCCTCCTCCTCCTCCTCCTGAATGAACACTGTAGTTTAACTGTTAGTCTTCTAGTAGAGGAGACAGCAGCTCAGACAGCACCTCCTCCTCCTCCTGAATCAACACTGTAGTTTAACTGTTAGTCGTCTAGTAGAGGAGACAGCAGCTCAGACAGCACCTCCTCCTCCTCCACCTCCTCCTCCTCCTGAATCAACACTGTAGTTTAACTGTTAGTCTTCTAGTAGAGGAGACAGCAGCTCAGACAGCACCTCCTCCTCCTCCTCCTCCTGAATCAACACTGTAGTTTAACTGTTAGTCGTCTAGTAGAGGAGACAGCAGCTCAGGCAGCACCTCCTCCTCCTCCTCCTCCTGAATCAACACTGTAGTTTAACTGTTAGTCTTCTAGTAGAGGAGACAGCAGCTCAGGCAGCACCTCCTCCTCCTCCTCCTCCTCCTCCTCCTCCTCCTGAATCAACACTGTAGTTTAACTGTTAGTTGTCTAATAGAGGAGACAGCAGCTCAGGCAGCACCTCCTCCTCCTCCTCCTCCTCCTCCTGAATCAACACTGTAGTTTAACTGTTAGTCGTCTAGTAGAGGAGACAGCAGCTCAGGCAGCACCTCCTCCTCCTCCTCCTCCTCCTGAATCAACACTGTAGTTTAACTGTTAGTCGTCTAGTAGAGGAGACAGCAGCTCAGGCAGCACCTCCTCCTCCTGAATCAACACTGTAGTTTAACTGTTAGTCTTCTAGTAGAGGAGACAGCAGCTCAGGCAGCACCTCCTCCTCCTCCTCCTCCTGAATCAACACTAGTTTAACTGTTAGTCGTCTAGTAGAGGAGACAGCCGCTCAGGCACCTCCTCCTCCTCCTCCTCCTCCTGAATCAACACTGTAGTTTAACTGTTAGTCGCTCTAGTAGAGGGGACAGCACCTCCTCCTCCTCCTGAATCAACACTAGTTTAACTGTTAGTCGTCTAGTAGAGGAGACAGCCGCTCAGGCACCTCCTCCTCCTCCTCCTCCTCCTGAATCAACACTGTAGTTTAACTGTTAGTCGTCTAGTAGAGGAGACAGCAGCTCAGGCAGCACCTCCTCCTCCTCCACCTCCTCCTCCTCCTGAATCAACACTGTAGTTTAACTGTTAGTCTTCTAGTAGAGGGGACAGCAGCTCAGGCAGCACCTCCTCCTCCTCCTCCTCCTCAATCAACACTGTAGTTTAACTGTTAGTCGTCTAGTAGAGGAGACAGCAGCTCAGGCAGCACCTCCTCCTCCTCCTGAATCAACACTGTAGTTTAACTGTTAGTCGTCTAGTAGAGGAGACAGCAGCTCAGGCAGCACCTCCTCCTCCTCCTCCTCCTGAATCAACACTGTAGTTTAACTGTTAGTCGTCTAGTAGAGGAGACAGCAGCTCAGGCAGCACCTCCTCCTCCTCCTCCTCCTCCTCCTGAATCAACACTGTAGTTTAACTGTTAGTCGTCTAGTAGAGGAGACAGCAGCTCAGGCAGCACCTCCTCCTCCTCCTCCTCCTCCTGAATCAACACTGTAGTTTAACTGTTAGTCGTCTAGTAGAGGAGACAGCAGCTCAGGCAGCACCTCCTCCTCCTCCTCCTCCTGAATCAACACTGTAGTTTAACTGTTAGTCGTCTAGTAGAGGGGGACAGCAGCTCAGGCAGCACCTCCTCCTCCTCCTCCTGAATCAACACTGTAGTTTAACTGTTAGTCATCTAGTAGAGGGGGACAGCAGCTCAGGCAGCACCTCCTCCTCCTCCTCCTCCTGAATCAACACTGTAGTTTAACTGTTAGTCGTCTAGTAGAGGGGACAGCACCTCCTCCTCCTCCTGAATCAACACTAGTTTAACTGTTAGTCGTCTAGTAGAGGAGACAGCCGCTCAGGCACCTCCTCCTCCTCCTCCTGAATCAACACTGTAGTTTAACTGTTAGTCGTCTAGTAGAGGAGAAGCAGCTCAGGCAGCACCTCCTCCACCTCCTCCTCCTCCTGAATCAACACTGTAGTTTAACTGTTAGTCGTCTAGTAGAGGAGACAGCAGCTCAGGCAGCACCTCCTCCTCCTCCACCTCCTCCTCCTCCTGAATCAACACTGTAGTTTAACTGTTAGTCTTCTAGTAGAGGGGACAGCAGCTCAGGCAGCACCTCCTCCTCCTCCTCCTCCTCCTCCTCCTCCTCCTGAATCAAAGCTGTAGTTTAACTGTTAGTCGTCTAGTAGAGGGGGACAGCAGCTCAGGCAGCACCTCCTCCTCCTCCTCCTCCTCCTGAATCAACACTGTAGTTTAACTGTTAGTCGTCTAGTAGAGGAGACAGCAGCTCAGGCAGCACCTCCTCCACCTTCCTCCTCCTCCTCCTGAATCAACACTGTAGTTTAACTGTTAGTCGTCTTGTAGAGGAGACAGCAGCTCAGGCACCTCCTCCTCCTCCTCCTCCTCCTGAATCAACACTGTAGTTTAACTGTTAGTCGTCTAGTAGAGGAAACAGCAGCTCAGGCAGCACCTCCTCCTCCTCCTCCTTCTCCTCCTCCTGAATCAACACTGTAGTTTAACTGTTAGTTGTCTAGTAGAGGAGACAGCAGCTCAGGCAGCACCTCCTCCTCCTCCTCCTTCTCCTCCTCCTGAATCAACACTGTAGTTTAACTGTTAGTCGTCTTGTAGAGGAGACAGCAGCTCAGGCAGCACCTCCTCCTCCTCCTCCTCCTGAATCAACACTGTAGTTTAACTTTTAGTCGTCTAGTAGAGGAGACATCAGCTCAGGCAGCACCTCCTCCTCCTCCTCCTTCTCCTCCTGAATCAACACTGTAGTTTAACTGTTAGTCGTCTAGTAGAGGAGACAGCAGCTCAGGCAGCACCTCCTCCTCCTCCTCCTCCTCCTCCTGAATCAACACTGTAGTTTAACTGTTAGTCGTCTAGTAGAGGAGACAGCAGCTCAGGCAGCACCTCCTCCTCCTCCTCCTGAATCAACACTGTAGTTTAACTGTTAGTCGTCTAGTAGAGGGGGACAGCAGCTCAGGCAGCACCTCCTCCTCCTCCTCCTCCTCCTGAATCAACACTGTAGTTTAACTGTTAGTCGTCTAGTAGAGGAGACAGCAGCTCAGGCAGCACCTCCTCCTCCTCCTGAATCAACACTGTAGTTTAACTGTTAGTCATCTAGTAGAGGAGACAGCAGCTCAGGCAGCACCTCCTCCTCCTCCTCCTCCTCCTCCTCCTCCTCCTGAATCAACACTGTAGTTTAACTGTTAGTCGTCTAGTAGAGGAGACAGCAGCTCAGACAGCACCTCCTCCTCCTCCACCTCCTCCTCCTCCTCCTCCTGAATCAACACTGTAGTTTAACTGTTAGTCTTCTAGTAGAGGAGACAGCAGCTCAGACAGCACTTCCTCCTCTCTCCCTCCTCCTCCTCCTCCTCCTGAATCAACACTGTAGTTTAACTGTTAGTCGTCTAGTAGAGGAGACAGCAGCTCAGACAGCACCTCCTCCTCCTCCACCTCCTCCTCCTCCTCCTCCTGAATCAACATTGTAGTTTAACTGTTAGTCTTCTAGTAGAGGAGACAGCAGCTCAGACAGCACCTCCTCCCCCTCCTCCTCCTGAATCAACACTGTAGTTTAACTGTTAGTCGTCTAGTAGAGGAGACAGCAGCTCAGACAGCACCTCCTCCTCCTCCACCTCCTCCTCCTCCTCCTCCTGAATCAACATTGTAGTTTAACTGTTAGTCGTCTTGTAGAGGAGACAGCAGCTCAGGCAGCACCTCCTCCTCCTCCTCCTCCTGAATCAACACTGTAGTTTAACTTTTAGTCGTCTAGTAGAGGAGACAGCAGCTCAGGCAGCACCTCCTCCTCCTCCTCCTCCTCCTGAATCAAAGCTGTAGTTTAACTGTTAGTCGTCTAGTAGAGGGGGACAGCAGCTCAGGCAGCACCTCCTCCTCCTCCTCCTCCTCCTCCTGAATCAACACTGTAGTTTAACTGTTAGTCGTCTAGTAGAGGAGACAGCAGCTCAGGCAGCACCTCCTCCTCCTCCTCCTCCTGAATCAACACTGTAGTTTAACTGTTAGTCGTCTAGTAGAGGAGACAGCAGCTCAGGCAGCACCTCCTCCTCCTCCTCCTCCTCCTGAATCAACACTGTAGTTTAACTGTTAGTCGTCTAGTAGAGGAGACAGCAGCTCAGGCAGCACCTCCTCCTCCTCCTCCTCCTCCTGAATCAACACTGTAGTTTAACTGTTAGTCGTCTTGTAGAGGAGACAGCAGCTCAGGCACCTCCTCCTCCTCCTCCTCCTCCTGAATCAACACTGTAGTTTAACTGTTAGTCGTCTAGTAGAGGAGACAGCAGCTCAGGCAGCACCTCCTCCTCCTCCTCCTTCTCCTCCTCCTGAATCAACACTGTAGTTTAACTGTTAGTCGTCTAGTAGAGGAGACAGCAGCTCAGGCAGCACCTCCTCCTCCTCCTCCTTCTCCTCCTCCTGAATCAACACTGTAGTTTAACTGTTAGTCGTCTTGTAGAGCAGACAGCAGCTCAGGCAGCACCTCCTCCTCCTCCTCCTCCTGAATCAACACTGTAGTTTAACTTTTAGTCGTCTAGTAGAGGAGACAGCAGCTCAGGCAGCACCTCCTCCTCCTCCTCCTTCTCCTCCTGAATCAACACTGTAGTTTAACTGTTAGTCGTCTAGTAGAGGAGACAGCTGCTCAGGCAGCACCTCCTCCTCCTCCTCCTCCTCCTCCTGAATCAACACTGTAGTTTAACTGTTAGTCGTCTAGTAGAGGAGACAGCAGCTCAGGCAGCACCTCCTCCTCCTCCTCCTGAATCAACACTGTAGTTTAACTGTTAGTCGTCTAGTAGAGGAGACAGCAGCTCAGACAGCACCTCCTCCTCCTCCACCTCCTCCTCCTCCTCTTCCTGAATCAACACTGTAGTTTAACTGTTAGTCTTCTAGTAGAGGAGACAGCAGCTCAGACAGCACCTCCTCCACCTCCTCCTCCTCCTCCTCCTGAATCAACATTGTAGTTTAACTGTTAGTCTTCTAGTAGAGGAGACAGCAGCTCAGACAGCACCTCCTCCCCCTCCTCCTCCTGAATCAACACTGTAGTTTAACTGTTAGTCGTCTAGTAGAGGAGACAGCAGCTCAGACAGCACCTCCTCCTCCTCCACCTCCTCCTCCTCCTCCTCCTGAATCAACATTGTAGTTTAACTGTTAGTCGTCTTGTAGAGGAGACAGCAGCTCAGGCAGCACCTCCTCCTCCTCCTCCTCCTGAATCAACACTGTAGTTTAACTTTTAGTCGTCTAGTAGAGGAGACAGCAGCTCAGGCAGCACCTCCTCCTCCTCCTCCTTCTCCTCCTGAATCAACACTGTAGTTTAACTGTTAGTCGTCTAGTAGAGGAGACAGCAGCTCAGGCAGCACCTCCTCCTCCTCCTCCTCCTCCTCCTGAATCAACACTGTAGTTTAACTGTTAGTCGTCTAGTAGAGGAGACAGCAGCTCAGGCAGCACCTCCTCCTCCTCCTCCTGAATCAACACTGTAGTTTAACTGTTAGTCGTCTAGTAGAGGAGACAGCAGCTCAGGCAGCACCTCCTCCTCCTCCTCCTCCTCCTGAATCAACACTGTAGTTTAACTGTTAGTCGTCTAGTAGAGGAGACAGCAGCTCAGGCAGCACCTCCTCCTCCTCCTCCTCTGAATCAACACTGTAGTTTAACTGTTAGTCGTCTAGTAGAGGAGACAGCAGCTCAGACAGCACCTCCTCCTCCCCATCCTCCTCCTCCTCTTCCTGAATCAACACTGTAGTTTAACTGTTAGTCTTCTAGTAGAGGAGACAGCAGCTCAGACAGCACCTCCTCCACCTCCTCCTCCTCCTCCTCCTGAATCAACATTGTAGTTTAACTGTTAGTCTTCTAGTAGAGGAGACAGCAGCTCAGACAGCACCTCCTCCCTCCTCCTCCTCCTGAATCAACACTGTAGTTTAACTGTTAGTCGTCTAGTAGAGGAGACAGCAGCTCAGACAGCACCTCCTCCTCCTCCACCTCCTCCTCCTCCTCCTCCTGAATCAACATTGTAGTTTAACTGTTAGTCGTCTTGTAGAGGAGACAGCAGCTCAGGCAGCACCTCCTCCTCCTCCTCCTCCTGAATCAACACTGTAGTTTAACTTTTAGTCGTCTAGTAGAGGAGACAGCAGCTCAGGCAGCACCTCCTCCTCCTCCTCCTCCTCCTCCTCCTGAATCAACACTGTAGTTTAACTGTTAGTCGTCTAGTAGAGGAGACAGCAGCTCAGGCAGCACCTCCTCCTCCTCCTCCTCCTCCTCCTGAATCAACACTGTAGTTTAACTGTTAGTCGTCTAGTAGAGGAGACAGCAGCTCAGGCAGCACCTCCTCCTCCTCCTCCTGAATCAACACTGTAGTTTAACTGTTAGTCGTCTAGTAGAGGAGACAGCAGCTCAGGCAGCACCTCCTCCTCCTCCTCCTCCTCCTGAATCAACACTGTAGTTTAACTGTTAGTCGTCTAGTAGAGGAGACAGCAGCTCAGGCAGCACCTCCTCCTCCTCCTCCTCCTCCTCCTGAATCAACACTGTAGTTTAACTGTTAGTCGTCTAGTAGAGGGGGACAGCAGCTCAGGCAGCACCTCCTCCTCCTGAATCAACACTGTAGTTTAACTGTTAGTCGTCTAGTAGAGGAGACAGCAGCTCAGGCAGCACCTCCTCCTCCTCCTGAATCAACACTGTAGTTTAACTGTTAGTCATCTAGTAGAGGAGACAGCAGCTCAGGCAGCACCTCCTCCTCCTCCTCCTCCTCCTCCTCCTCCTCCTGAATCAACACTGTAGTTTAACTGTTAGTCGTCTAGTAGAGGAGACAGCAGCTCAGACAGCACCTCCTCCTCCTCCACCTCCTCCTCCTCCTCCTCCTGAATCAACACTGTAGTTTAACTGTTAGTCTTCTAGTAGAGGAGACAGCAGCTCAGACAGCACCTCCTCCTCCTCCACTCCTCCCTCCTCCTCCTGAATCAACACTGTAGTTTAACTGTTAGTCGTCTAGTAGAGGAGACAGCAGCTCAGACAGCACCTCCTCCTCCTCCACCTCCTCCTCCTCCTCCTCCTGAATCAACATTGTAGTTTAACTGTTAGTCTTCTAGTAGAGGAGACAGCAGCTCAGACAGCACCTCCTCCCCCTCCTCCTCCTGAATCAACACTGTAGTTTAACTGTTAGTCGTCTAGTAGAGGAGACAGCAGCTCAGACAGCACCTCCTCCTCCTCCACCTCCTCCTCCTCCTCCTCCTCCTGAATCAACATTGTAGTTTAACTGTTAGTCTTCTAGTAGAGGAGACAGCAGCTCAGGCAGCACCTCCTCCTCCTCCTCCTCCTCCTCCTGAATCAACACTGTAGTTTAACTGTTAGTCGTCTAGTAGAGGAGACAGCAGCTCAGACAGCACCTCCTCCTCCTCCACCTCCTCCTCCTCCTCCTCCTGAATCAACACTGTAGTTTAACTGTTAGTCTTCTAGTAGAGGAGACAGCAGCTCAGACAGCACCTCCTCCTCCTCCTGAATCAACACTGTAGTTTAACTGTTAGTCGTCTAGTAGAGGAGACAGCAGCTCAGACAGCACCTCCTCCTCCTCCTCCTCCTCCTGAATCAAAGCTGTAGTTTAACTGTTAGTCGTCTAGTAGAGGGGGACAGCAGCTCAGGCAGCACCTCCTCCTCCTCCTCCTCCTCCTGAATCAACACTGTAGTTTAACTGTTAGTCGTCTAGTAGAGGAGACAGCAGCTCAGGCAGCACCTCCTCCTCCTCCTCCTCCTGAATCAACACTGTAGTTTAACTGTTAGTCGTCTAGTAGAGGAGACAGCAGCTCAGGCAGCACCTCCTCCTCCTCCTCCTCCTCCTGAATCAACACTGTAGTTTAACTGTTAGTCGTCTAGTAGAGGAGACAGCAGCTCAGGCAGCACCTCCTCCTCCTCCTCCTCCTCCTGAATCAACACTGTAGTTTAACTGTTAGTCGTCTTGTAGAGGAGACAGCAGCTCAGGCACCTCCTCCTCCTCCTCCTCCTCCTGAATCAACACTGTAGTTTAACTGTTAGTCGTCTAGTAGAGGAGACAGCAGCTCAGGCAGCACCTCCTCCTCCTCCTCCTTCTCCTCCTCCTGAATCAACACTGTAGTTTAACTGTTAGTCGTCTAGTAGAGGAGACAGCAGCTCAGGCAGCACCTCCTCCTCCTCCTCCTTCTCCTCCTCCTGAATCAAAGCTGTAGTTTAACTGTTAGTCGTCTAGTAGAGGGGGACAGCAGCTCAGGCAGCACCTCCTCCTCCTCCTCCTCCTCCTGAATCAACACTGTAGTTTAACTGTTAGTCGTCTAGTAGAGGAGACAGCAGCTCAGGCAGCACCTCCTCCTCCTCCTCCTCCTGAATCAACACTGTAGTTTAACTGTTAGTCGTCTAGTAGAGGAGACAGCAGCTCAGGCAGCACCTCCTCCTCCTCCTCCTCCTCCTCCTGAATCAACACTGTAGTTTAACTGTTAGTCGTCTAGTAGAGGAGACAGCAGCTCAGGCAGCACCTCCTCCTCCTCCTCCTCCTCCTGAATCAACACTGTAGTTTAACTGTTAGTCGTCTTGTAGAGGAGACAGCAGCTCAGGCAGCACCTCCTCCTCCTCCTCCTCCTCCTGAATCAACACTGTAGTTTAACTGTTAGTCGTCTAGTAGAGGAGACAGCAGCTCAGGCAGCACCTCCTCCTCCTCCTCCTCCTCCTGAATCAACACTGTAGTTTAACTGTTAGTCGTCTAGTAGAGGGGACAGCAGCTCAGGCAGCACCTCCTCCTCCTCCTCCTCCTCCTGAATCAACACTGTAGTTTAACTGTTAGTCGTCTTGTAGAGGAGACAGCAGCTCAGGCACCTCCTCCTCCTCCTCCTCCTCCTGAATCAACACTGTAGTTTAACTGTTAGTCGTCTAGTAGAGGAGACAGCAGCTCAGGCAGCACCTCCTCCTCCTCCTCCTTCTCCTCCTCCTGAATCAACACTGTAGTTTAACTGTTAGTCGTCTAGTAGAGGAGACAGCAGCTCAGGCAGCACCTCCTCCTCCTCCTCCTCTCTCCTCCTCCTGAATCAAAACTGTAGTTTAACTGTTAGTCGTCTAGTAGAGGGGACAGCAGCTCAGACAGCACCTCCTCCTCCTCCTCCTCCTCCTCCTGAATCAACACTGTAGTTTAACTGTTAGTCGTCTAGTAGAGGAGACAGCAGCTCAGACAGCACCTCCTCCTCCTCCTCCTCCTCCTGAATCAACACTGTAGTTTAACTGTTAGTCGTCTAGTAGAGGAGACAGCAGCTCAGACAGCACCTCCTCCTCCTCCACCTCCTCCTCCTGAATCAACACTGTAGTTTAACTGTTAGTCGTCTAGTAGAGGAGACAGCAGCTCAGGCAGCACCTCCTCCTCCTCCTCCTCCTCCTGAATCAACACTGTAGTTTAACTGTTAGTCGTCTAGTAGAGGAGACAGCAGCTCAGGCAGCACCTCCTCCTCCTCCTCCTCCTCCTGAATCAACACTGTAGTTTAACTGTTAGTCGTCTAGTAGAGGAGACAGCAGCTCAGGCAGCACCTCCTCCTCCTCCTCCTTCTCCTCCTCCTGAATCAACACTGTAGTTTAACTGTTAGTCGTCTAGTAGAGGAGACAGCAGCTCAGGCAGCACCTCCTCCTCCTCCTCCTTCCCTCCTCCTGAATCAACACTGTAGTTTAACTGTTAGTCGTCTTGTAGAGGAGACAGCAGCTCAGGCAGCACCTCCTCCTCCTCCTCCTCCTCCTCCTGAATCAACACTGTAGTTTAACTTTTAGTCGTCTAGTAGAGGAGACATCAGCTCAGGCAGCACCTCCTCCTCCTCCTCCTTCCTGAATCAACACTGTAGTTTAACTGTTAGTCGTCTAGTAGAGGAGACAGCAGCTCAGGCAGCACCTCCTCCTCCTCCTCCTCCTCCTCCTGAATCAACACTGTAGTTTAACTGTTAGTCGTCTAGTAGAGGAGACAGCAGCTCAGGCAGCACCTCCTCCTCCTCCTCCTCCTCCTGAATCAACACTGTAGTTTAACTGTTAGTCGTCTAGTAGAGGGGGACAGCAGCTCAGGCAGCACCTCCTCCTCCTCCTCCTCCTCCTGAATCAACACTGTAGTTTAACTGTTAGTCGTCTAGTAGAGGAGACAGCAGCTCAGGCAGCACCTCCTCCTCCTCCTGAATCAACACTGTAGTTTAACTGTTAGTCATCTAGTAGAGGAGACAGCAGCTCAGGCAGCACCTCCTCCTCCTCCTCCTCCTCCTCCTCCTCCTCCTGAATCAACACTGTAGTTTAACTGTTAGTCGTCTAGTAGAGGAGACAGCAGCTCAGACAGCACCTCCTCCTCCTCCACCTCCTCCTCCTCCTCCTCCTGAATCAACACTGTAGTTTAACTGTTAGTCTTCTAGTAGAGGAGACAGCAGCTCAGACAGCACCTCCTCCCCCTCCTCCTCTGAATCAACACTGTAGTTTAACTGTTAGTCGTCTAGTAGAGGAGACAGCAGCTCAGACAGCACCTCCTCCTCCTCCACCTCCTCCTCCTCCTCCTCCTGAATCAACATTGTAGTTTAACTGTTAGTCTTCTAGTAGTGGAGACAGCAGCTCAGACAGCACCTCCTCCCTCTCCTCCTCCTGAATCAACACTGTAGTTTAACTGTTAGTCGTCTAGTAGAGGAGACAGCAGCTCAGGCAGCACCTCCTTCTCCTCCTCCTCCTGAATCAACACTGTAGTTTAACTGTTAGTCGTCTAGTAGAGGAGACAGCAGCTCAGGCAGCACCTCCTCTTCCTCCTCCTCCTCCTCCTGAATCAACACTGTAGTTTAACTGTTAGTCTTCTAGTAGAGGAGACAGCAGCTCAGGCAGCACCTCCTCCTCCTCCTCCTCCTCCTCTCCCCTCCTCCTGAATCAACACTGTAGTTTAACTGTTAGTCGTCTAGTAGAGGAGACAGCAGCTCAGGCAGCACCTCCTCCTCCTCCTCCTCCTGAATCAACACTGTAGTTTAACTGTTAGTCGTCTAGTAGAGGAGACAGCAGCTCAGGCAGCACCTCCTCCTCCTCCTGAATCAACACTGTAGTTTAACTTTTAGTCGTCTAGTAGAGGAGACAGCAGCTCAGGCAGCACCTCCTCCTCCTCTCCTCCTGAATCAACACTGTAGTTTAACTGTTAGTCTTCTAGTAGAGGAGACAGCAGCTCAGGCAGCACCTCCTCCTCCTCCTCCTCCTGAATCAACACTAGTTTAACTGTTAGTCGTCTAGTAGAGGAGACAGCCGCTCAGGCACCTCCTCCTCCTCCTCCTCCTCCTGAATCAACACTGTAGTTTAACTGTTAGTCGTCTAGTAGAGGAGACAGCAGCTCAGGCAGCACCTCCTCCTCCTCCTGAATCAACACTGTAGTTTAACTGTTAGTCGTCTAGTAGAGGAGACAGCAGCTCAGGCAGCACCTCCTCCTCCTCCTCCTCCTCCTCCTCCTCCTGAATCAACACTGTAGTTTAACTGTTAGTCGTCTAGTAGAGGAGACAGCAGCTCAGACAGCACCTCCTCCCCCTCCTCCTCCTGAATCAACACTGTAGTTTAACTGTTAGTCGTCTAGTAGAGGAGACAGCAGCTCAGGCAGCACCTCCTCCTCCTCCTCCTCCTGAATCAACACTGTAGTTTAACTGTTAGTCGTCTAGTAGAGGAGACAGCAGCTCAGGCAGCACCTCCTCTTCCTCCTCCTCCTCCTCCTGAATCAACACTGTAGTTTAACTGTTAGTCGTCTATTAGAGGAGACAGCAGCTCAGGCAGCACCTCCTCCTCCTCCTCCTGAATCAACACTGTAGTTTAACTGTTAGTCGTCTAGTAGAGGGGGACAGCAGCTCAGGCAGCACCTCCTCCTCCTCCTCCTCCTCCTGAATCAACACTGTAGTTTAACTGTTAGTCGTCTAGTAGAGGAGACAGCAGCTCAGGCAGCACCTCCTCCTCCTCCTGAATCAACACTGTAGTTTAACTGTTAGTCATCTAGTAGAGGAGACAGCAGCTCAGGCAGCACCTCCTCCTCCTCCTCCTCCTCCTCCTCCTCCTCCTGAATCAACACTGTAGTTTAACTGTTAGTCGTCTAGTAGAGGAGACAGCAGCTCAGGCAGCACCTCCTCCTCCTCCTCCTCTCCTCCTCCTGAATCAACACTGTAGTTTAACTGTTAGTCGTCTAGTAGAGGAGACAGCAGCTCAGACAGCACCTCCTCCTCCACCTCCTCCTCCTCCATCAACATTGTAGTTTAACTGTTAGTCTTCTAGTAGAGGAGACAGCTGCTCAGACAGCACCTCCTCCCCCTCCTCCTCCTGAATCAACACTGTAGTTTAACTGTTAGTCGTCTAGTAGAGGAGACAGCAGCTCAGACAGCACCTCCTCCTCCTCCACCTCCTCCTCCTCCTCCTCCTGAATCAACATTGTAGTTTAACTGTTAGTCTTCTAGTAGAGGAGACAGCAGCTCAGGCAGCACCTCCTCCTCCTCCTCCTCCTCCTGAATCAACACTGTAGTTTAACTGTTAGTCGTCTAGTAGAGGAGACAGCAGCTCAGACAGCACCTCCTCCTCCTCCACTCCTCCTCCTCCTGAATCAACACTGTAGTTTAACTGTTAGTCTTCTAGTAGAGGAGACAGCAGCTCAGGCAGCACCTCCTCCTCCTCCTCCTCCTCCTCCTCCTGAATCAACACTGTAGTTTAACTGTTAGTCGTCTAGTAGAGGAGACAGCAGCTCAGGCAGCACCTCCTCTTCCTCCTCCTCCTCCTCCTGAATCAACACTGTAGTTTAACTGTTAGTCTTCTAGTAGAGGAGACAGCAGCTCAGGCAGCACCTCCTCCTCCTCCTCCTCCTGAATCAACACTAGTTTAACTGTTAGTCGTCTAGTAGAGGAGACAGCCGCTCAGGCACCTCCTCCTCCTCCTGAATCAACACTGTAGTTTAACTGTTAGTCGTCTAGTAACACACCTCCTCCTCCTCCTGAATCAACACTAGTTTAACTGTTAGTCGTCTAGTAGAGGAGACAGCCGCTCAGGCACCTCCTCCTCCTCCTCCTCCTCCTGAATCAACACTGTAGTTTAACTGTTAGTCGTCTAGTAGAGGAGACAGCAGCTCAGGCAGCACCTCCTCCTCCTCCACCTCCTCCTCCTCCTGAATCAACACTGTAGTTTAACTGTTAGTCTTCTAGTAGAGGGGACAGCAGCTCAGGCAGCACCTCCTCCTCCTCCTCCTCCTCCTCCTGAATCAACACTGTAGTTTAACTGTTATTTCGTCTAGTAGAGGAGACAGCAGCTCAGGCAGCACCTCCTCCTCCTCCTGAATCAACACTGTAGTTTAACTGTTAGTCGTCTAGTAGAGGAGACAGCAGCTCAGGCAGCACCTCCTCCTCCTCCTCCTCCTCCTCCTGAATCAACACTGTAGTTTAACTGTTAGTCTTCTAGTAGAGGAGACAGCAGCTCAGACAGCACCTCCTCCCCCTCCTCCTCCTGAATCAACACTGTAGTTTAACTGTTAGTCGTCTAGTAGAGGAGACAGCAGCTCAGGCAGCACCTCCTCCTCCTCCTCCTCCTGAATCAACACTGTAGTTTAACTGTTAGTCGTCTAGTAGAGGAGACAGCAGCTCAGGCAGCACCTCCTCTTCCTCCTCCTCCTCCTCCTGAATCAACACTGTAGTTTAACTGTTAGTCTTCTAGTAGAGGAGACAGCAGCTCAGGCAGCACCTCCTCCTCCTCCTCCTCCTCCTCCTCCTCCTGAATCAACACTGTAGTTTAACTGTTAGTTGTCTAATAGAGGAGACAGCAGCTCAGGCAGCACCTCCTCCTCCTCCTCCTGAATCAACACTGTAGTTTAACTGTTAGTCGTCTAGTAGAGGAGACAGCAGCTCAGGCAGCACCTCCTCCTCCTCCTCCTCCTCCTGAATCAACACTGTAGTTTAACTTTTAGTCGTCTAGTAGAGGAGACAGCAGCTCAGGCAGCACCTCCTCCTCCTGAATCAACACTGTAGTTTAACTGTTGGTCTTCTAGTAGAGGAGACAGCAGCTCAGGCAGCACCTCCTCCTCCTCCTCCTCCTGAATCAACACTAGTTTAACTGTTAGTCGTCTAGTAGAGGAGACAGCCGCTCAGGCACCTCCTCCTCCTCCTCCTGAATCAACACTGTAGTTTAACTGTTAGTCGTCTAGTAGAGGAGACAGCAGCTCAGGCAGCACCTCCTCCACCTCCTCCTCCTCCTGAATCAACACTGTAGTTTAACTGTTAGTCTTCTAGTAGAGGGGACAGCAGCTCAGGCAGCACCTCCTCCTCCTCCTCCTCCTCCTCCTCAATCAACACTGTAGTTTAACTGTTAGTCGTCTAGTAGAGGAGACAGCAGCTCAGGCAGCACCTCCTCCTCCTCCTGAATCAACACTGTAGTTTAACTGTTAGTCGTCTAGTAGAGGAGACAGCAGCTCAGGCAGCACCTCCTCCTCCTCCTCCTCCTCCTCCTCCTCCTCCTCCTGAATCAACACTGTAGTTTAACTGTTAGTCGTCTAGTAGAGGAGACAGCAGCTCAGGCAGCACCTCCTCCTCCTCCTCCTCCTCCTCCTGAATCAACACTGTAGTTTAACTGTTAGTCATCTAGTAGAGGAGACAGCAGCTCAGGCAGCACCTCCTCCTCCTCCTCCTCCTCCTCCTGAATCAACACTGTAGTTTAACTGTTGGTCGTCTAGTAGAGGAGACAGCAGCTCAGGCAGCACCTCCTCCTCCTCCCTCCTTTCCTCCTCCTGAATCAACACTGTAGTTTAACTGTTAGTCGTCTAGTAGAGGAGACAGCAGCTCAGGCAGCACCTCCTCCTCCTCCTCCTCCTCTGAATCAACACTGTAGTTTAACTGTTAGTCGTCTAGTAGAGGAGACAGCAGCTCAGGCAGCACCTCCTCCTCCTCCTCCTCCTCCTCCTGAATCAACACTGTAGTTTAACTGTTAGTCGTCTAGTAGAGGAGACAGCAGCTCAGGCAGCACCTCCTCCTCCTCCTCCTCCTCCTCCTGAATCAACACTGTAGTTTAACTGTTAGTCGTCTAGTAGAGGAGACAGCAGCTCAGGCAGCACCTCCTCCTCCTCCTCCTCCTCCTCCTGAATCAACACTGTAGTTTAACTGTTAGTCTTCTAGTAGAGGAGACAGCAGCTCAGACAGCACCTCCTCCTCCTCCTCCTCCTGAATCAACACTGTAGTTTAACTGTTAGTCTTCTAGTAGAGGAGACAGCAGCTCAGACAGCACCTCCTCCTCCTCCTCCTCCTCCTCGAATCAACACTGTAGTTTAACTGTTAGTCGTCTAGTAGAGGAGACAGCAGCTCAGGCAGCACCTCCTCCTCCTCCTCCTCCTCCTGAATCAACACTGTAGTTTAACTGTTAGTCGTCTAGTAGAGGAGACAGCAGCTCAGGCAGCACCTCCTCCTCCTCCTCCTCCTCCTGAATCAACACTGTAGTTTAACTGTTAGTCTTCTAGTAGAGGAGACAGCAGCTCAGGCAGCACCTCCTCCTCCTCCTCCTCCTCCTGAATCAACACTGTAGTTTAACTGTTAGTCATCTAGTAGAGGAGACAGCAGCTCAGGCAGCACCTCCTCCTCCTCCTCCTCCTCCTGAATCAACACTGTAGTTTAACTGTTGGTCGTCTAGTAGAGGAGACAGCAGCTCAGGCAGCACCTCCTCCTCCTCCTCCTCCTCCTGAATCAACACTGTAGTTTAACTGTTAGTCGTCTAGTAGAGGAGACAGCATCTCAGGCAGCACCTCCTCCTCCTCCTCCTCCTGAATCAACACTGTAGTTTAACTGTTAGTCGTCTAGTAGAGGAGACAGCAGCTCAGGCAGCACCTCCTCCTCCTCCTCCTCCTCCTCCTGAATCAACACTGTAGTTTAACTGTTAGTCGTCTAGTAGAGGAGACAGCAGCTCAGACAGCACCTCTTCCTCCTCCACCTCCTCCTCCTCCTCCTCCTGAATCAACACTGTAGTTTAACTGTTAGTCTTCTAGTAGAGGAGACAGCAGCTCAGACAGCACCTCCTCCTCCTCCTGAATCAACACTGTAGTTTAACTGTTAGTCGTCTAGTAGAGGAGACACCAGCTCAGACAGCACCTCCTCCTCCTCCACCTCCTCCTCCTCCTCCTCCTGAATCAACATTGTAGTTTAACTGTTAGTCTTCTAGTAGAGGAGACAGCAGCTCAGACAGCACCTCCTCCTCCTCCTCCTCCTGAATCAACACTGTAGTTTAACTGTTAGTCGTCTAGTAGAGGAGACAGCAGCTCAGGCAGCACCTCCTCCTCCTCCTCCTCCTGAATCAACACTGTAGTTTAACTGTTAGTCGTCTAGTAGAGGAGACAGCAGCTCAGGCAGCACCTCCTCTTCCTCCTCCTCCTTCTCCTGAATCAACACTGTAGTTTAACTGTTAGTCTTCTAGTAGAGGAGACAGCAGCTCAGGCAGCACCTCCTCCTCCTCCTCCTCCTCCTGAATCAACACTGTAGTTTAACTGTTAGTTGTCTAATAGAGGAGACAGCAGCTCAGGCAGCACCTCCTCCTCCTCCTCCTCCTCCTGAATCAACACTGTAGTTTAACTGTTAGTCGTCTAGTAGAGGAGACTGCAGCTCAGGCAGCACCTCCTCCTCCTCCTCCTCCTGAATCAACACTGTAGTTTAACTGTTAGTCGTCTAGTAGAGGAGACAGCAGCTCAGGCAGCACCTCCTCCTCCTGAATCAACACTGTAGTTTAACTGTTAGTCTTCTAGTAGAGGAGACAGCAGCTCAGGCAGCACCTCCTCCTCCTCCTCCTCCTGAATCAACACTAGTTTAACTGTTAGTCGTCTAGTAGAGGAGACAGCCGCTCAGGCACCTCCTCCTCCTCCTCCTCCTCCTGAATCAACACTGTAGTTTAACTGTTAGTCGTCTAGTAGAGGGGACAGCACCTCCTCCTCCTCCTGAATCAACACTGTAGTTTAACTGTTAGTCGTCTAGTAGAGGAGACAGCCGCTCAGGCACCTCCTCCTCCTCCTCCTCCTCCTGAATCAACACTGTAGTTTAACTGTTAGTCGTCTAGTAGAGGAGACAGCAGCTCAGGCAGCACCTCCTCCTCCTCCACCTCCTCCTCCTCCTGAATCAACACTGTAGTTTAACTGTTAGTCGTCTAGTAGAGGGGACAGCAGCTCAGGCAGCACCTCCTCCTCCTCCTCCTCCTCCTCCTGAATCAACACTGTAGTTTAACTGTTAGTCGTCTAGTAGAGGAGACAGCAGCTCAGGCAGCACCTCCTCCTTCCTCCTCCTGAATCAACACTGTAGTTTAACTGTTAGTCGTCTAGTAGATGAGACAGCAGCTCAGGCAGCACCTCCTCCTCCTCCTCCTCCTCCTGAATCAACACTGTAGTTTAACTGTTAGTCGTCTAGTAGAGGAGACAGCAGCTCAGGCAGCACCTCCTCCTCCTCCTCCTCCTCCTGAATCAACACTGTAGTTTAACTGTTAGTCATCTAGTAGAGGAGACAGCAGCTCAGGCAGCACCTCCTCCTCCTCCTCCTCCTCCTGAATCAACACTGTAGTTTAACTGTTAGTCGTCTAGTAGAGGAGACAGCAGCTCAGGCAGCACCTCCTCCTCCTCCTCCTCCTCCTGAATCAACACTGTAGTTTAACTGTTAGTCGTCTAGTAGAGGGGGACAGCAGCTCAGGCAGCACCTCCTCCTCCTCCTCCTCCTCCTGAATCAACACTGTAGTTTAACTGTTAGTCATCTAGTAGAGGGGACAGCAGCTCAGGCAGCACCTCCTCCTCCTCCTCCTCCTCTGAATCAACACTGTAGTTTAACTGTTAGTCGTCTAGTAGAGGAGACAGCAGCTCAGGCACCTCCTCCTCCTCCTCCTCCTCCTGAATCAACACTGTAGTTTAACTGTTGGTCGTCTAGTAGAGGAGACAGCAGCTCAGGCAGCACCTCCTCCTCCTCCTCCTCCTCCTGAATCAACACTGTAGTTTAACTGTTAGTCGTCTAGTAGAGGAGACAGCAGCTCAGGCAGCACCTCCTCCTCCTCCTCCTCCTGAATCAACACTGTAGTTTAACTGTTAGTCGTCTAGTAGAGGAGACAGCAGCTCAGGCACCTCCTCCTCCTCCTCCTCCTCCTGAATCAACACTGTAGTTTAACTGTTAGTCGTCTAGTAGAGGAGACAGCAGCTCAGGCAGCACCTCCTCCTCCTCCTCCTCCTCCTGAATCAACACTGTAGTTTAACTGTTAGTCGTCTAGTAGAGGAGACAGCAGCTCAGGCAGCACCTCCTCCTCCTCCTCCTCCTGAATCAACACTGTAGTTTAACTGTTAGTCGTCTAGTAGAGGAGACAGCAGCTCAGGCAGCACCTCCTCCTCCTCCTCCTCCTGAATCAACACTGTAGTTTAACTGTTAGTCGTCTAGTAGAGGGGGACAGCAGCTCAGGCAGCACCTCCTCCTCCTTCTCCTCCTCCTGAATCAACACTGTAGTTTAACTGTTAGTCGTCTAGTAGAGGAGACAGCAGCTCAGGCAGCACCTCCTCCTCCTCCTCCTCCTCCTCCTCCTCCTGAATCAACACTGTAGTTTAACTGTTAGTCGTCTAGTAGAGGAGACAGCAGCTCAGGCAGCACCTCCTCCTCCTCCTCCTCCTGAATCAACACTGTAGTTTAACTGTTAGTCATCTAGTAGAGGAGACAGCAGCTCAGGCAGCACCTCCTCCTCCTCCTCCTCCTCCTGAATCAACACTGTAGTTTAACTGTTAGTCGTCTAGTAGAGGAGACAGCAGCTCAGGCAGCACCTCCTCCTCCTCCTCCTCCTGAATCAACACTGTAGTTTAACTGTTAGTCGTCTAGTAGAGGGGGACAGCAGCTCAGGCAGCTCCTCCTCCTCCTCCTCCTGAATCAACACTGTAGTTTAACTGTTAGTCATCTAGTAGAGGAGACAGCAGCTCAGGCAGCACCTCCTCCTCCTCCACCTCCTCCTCCTCCTGAATCAACACTGTAGTTTAACTGTTAGTCTTCTAGTAGAGGGGACAGCAGCTCAGGCAGCACCTCCTCCTCCTCCTCCTCCTCCTCCTGAATCAACACTGTAGTTTAACTGTTAGTCGTCTAGTAGAGGAGACAGCAGCTCAGGCAGCACCTCCTCCTCCTCCTGAATCAACACTGTAGTTTAACTGTTAGTCGTCTAGTAGATGAGACAGCAGCTCAGGCAGCACCTCCTCCTCCTCCTCCTCCTGAATCAACACTGTAGTTTAACTGTTAGTCGTCTAGTAGAGGAGACAGCAGCTCAGGCAGCACCTCCTCCTCCTCCTCCTCCTCCTGAATCAACACTGTAGTTTAACTGTTAGTCATCTAGTAGAGGAGACAGCAGCTCAGGCAGCACCTCCTCCTCCTCCTCCTCCTCCTGAATCAACACTGTAGTTTAACTGTTAGTCGTCTAGTAGAGGAGACAGCAGCTCAGGCAGCACCTCCTCCTCCTCCTCCTCCTGAATCAACACTGTAGTTTAACTGTTAGTCGTCTAGTAGAGGGGGACAGCAGCTCAGGCAGCACCTCCTCCTCCTCCTCCTCCTCCTGAATCAACACTGTAGTTTAACTGTTAGTCATCTAGTAGAGGGGGACAGCAGCTCAGGCAGCACCTCCTCCTCCTCCTCCTCCTGAATCAACACTGTAGTTTAACTGTTAGTCGTCTAGTAGAGGAGACAGCAGCTCAGGCACCTCCTCCTCCTCCTCCTCCTCCTGAATCAACACTGTAGTTTAACTGTTGGTCGTCTAGTAGAGGAGACAGCAGCTCAGGCAGCACCTCCTCCTCCTCCTCCTCCTCCTGAATCAACACTGTAGTTTAACTGTTAGTCGTCTAGTAGAGGAGACAGCAGCTCAGGCAGCACCTCCTCCTCCTCCTCCTCCTGAATCAACACTGTAGTTTAACTGTTAGTCGTCTAGTAGAGGAGACAGCAGCTCAGGCACCTCCTCCTCCTCCTCCTCCTCCTGAATCAACACTGTAGTTTAACTGTTAGTCGTCTAGTAGAGGAGACAGCAGCTCAGGCAGCACCTCCTCCTCCTCCTCCTCCTCCTGAATCAACACTGTAGTTTAACTGTTAGTCGTCTAGTAGAGGAGACAGCAGCTCAGGCAGCACCTCCTCCTCCTCCTCCTCCTGAATCAACACTGTAGTTTAACTGTTAGTCGTCTAGTAGAGGAGACAGCAGCTCAGGCAGCACCTCCTCCTCCTCCTCCTCCTGAATCAACACTGTAGTTTAACTGTTAGTCGTCTAGTAGAGGGGGACAGCAGCTCAGGCAGCACCTCCTCCTCCTTCTCCTCCTCCTGAATCAACACTGTAGTTTAACTGTTAGTCGTCTAGTAGAGGAGACAGCAGCTCAGGCAGCACCTCCTCCTCCTCCTCCTCCTCCTCCTCCTGAATCAACACTGTAGTTTAACTGTTAGTCGTCTAGTAGAGGAGACAGCAGCTCAGGCAGCACCTCCTCCTCCTCCTCCTCCTGAATCAACACTGTAGTTTAACTGTTAGTCGTCTAGTAGAGGAGACAGCAGCTCAGGCAGCACCTCCTCCTCCTCCTCCTCCTCCTGAATCAACACTGTAGTTTAACTGTTAGTCGTCTAGTAGAGGAGACAGCAGCTCAGGCAGCACCTCCTCCTCCTCCTCCTCCTCCTGAATCAACACTGTAGTTTAACTGTTAGTCGTCTAGTAGAGGAGACAGCAGCTCAGGCAGCACCTCCTCCTCCTCCTCCTCCTGAATCAACACTGTAGTTTAACTGTTAGTCGTCTAGTAGAGGGGGACAGCAGCTCAGGCAGCTCCTCCTCCTCCTCCTCCTGAATCAACACTGTAGTTTAACTGTTAGTCATCTAGTAGAGGGGGACAGCAGCTCAGGCAGCACCTCCTCCTCCTCCTCCTCCTCCTCCTCCTGAATCAACACTGTAGTTTAACTGTTAGTCGTCTAGTAGAGGAGACAGCAGCTCAGGCACCTCCTCCTCCTCCTCCTCCTCCTCCTCCTCCTGAATCAACACTGTAGTTTAACTGTTGGTCGTCTAGTAGAGGAGACAGCAGCTCAGGCAGCACCTCCTCCTCCTCCTCCTCCTCCTGAATCAACACTGTAGTTTAACTGTTAGTCGTCTAGTAGAGGAGACAGCAGCTCAGGCAGCACCTCCTCCTCCTCCTCCTCCTGAATCAACACTGTAGTTTAACTGTTAGTCGTCTAGTAGAGGAGACAGCAGCTCAGGCACCTCCTCCTCCTCCTCCTCCTCCTGAATCAACACTGTAGTTTAACTGTTAGTCGTCTAGTAGAGGGGGACAGCAGCTCAGGCAGCACCTCCTCCTCCTCCTCCTCCTCCTCCTGAATCAACACTGTAGTTTAACTGTTAGTCGTCTAGTAGAGGAGACAGCAGCTCAGGCAGCACCTCCTCCTCCTCCTCCTGAATCAACACTGTAGTTTAACTGTTAGTCGTCTAGTAGAGGAGACAGCAGCTCAGACAGCACCTCCTCCTCCTCCTCCTCCTCCTGAAACAACACTGTAGTTTAACTGTTAGTCGTCTAGTAGAAGAGACAGCAGCTCAGGTAGCACCTCCTCCTCCTCCTCCTCCTCCTTCTCCTCCTCCTGAATCAACACTGTAGTTTAACTGTTAGTCGTCTAGTAGAGGAGACAGCAGCTCAGGCAGCACCTCCTCCTCCTCCTCCTCCTCCTCCTGAATCAACACTGTAGTTTAACTGTTAGTCTTCTAGTAGAGGAGACAGCAGCTCAGGCAGCACCTCCTCCTCCTCCTCCTCCTCCTCCTGAATCAAAGCTGTAGTTTAACTGTTAGTCGTCTAGTAGAGGGGGACAGCAGCTCAGGCAGCACCTCCTCCTCCTCCTCCTCCTCCTGAATCAACACTGTAGTTTAACTGTTAGTCGTCTAGTAGAGGGGGACAGCAGCTCAGACAGCACCTCCTCCTCCTCCTCCTCCTGAATCAACACTGTAGTTTAACTGTTAGTCATCTAGTAGAGGGGGACAGCAGCTCAGGCACCTCCTCCTCCTCCTCCTCCTCCTCCTCCTCCTGAATCAACACTGTAGTTTAACTGTTGGTCGTCTAGTAGAGGAGACAGCAGCTCAGGCAGCACCTCCTCCTCCTCCTCCTCCTCCTCCTGAATCAACACTGTAGTTTAACTGTTAGTCGTCTAGTAGAGGAGACAGCAGCTCAGGCAGCACCTCCTCCTCCTCCTCCTCCTGAATCAACACTGTAGTTTAACTGTTAGTCGTCTAGTAGAGGAGACAGCAGCTCAGGCACCTCCTCCTCCTCCTCCTCCTCCTGAATCAACACTGTAGTTTAACTGTTAGTCGTCTAGTAGAGGGGGACAGCAGCTCAGACAGCACCTCCTCCTCCTCCTCCTCCTCCTGAATCAACACTGTAGTTTAACTGTTAGTCGTCTAGTAGAGGAGACAGCAGCTCAGGCAGCACCTCCTCCTCCTCCTCCTCCTCCTCCTGAATCAACACTGTAGTTTAACTGTTAGTCTTCTAGTAGAGGAGACAGCAGCTCAGGCAGCACCTCCTCCTCCTCCTCCTCCTCCTCCTGAATCAAAGCTGTAGTTTAACTGTTAGTCGTCTAGTAGAGGGGGACAGCAGCTCAGGCAGCACCTCCTCCTCCTCCTCCTCCTCCTGAATCAACACTGTAGTTTAACTGTTAGTCGTCTAGTAGAGGAGACAGCAGCTCAGGCAGCACCTCCTCCTCCTCCTCCTCCTGAATCAACACTGTAGTTTAACTGTTAGTCGTCTAGTAGAGGGGGACAGCAGCTCAGGCAGCACCTCCTCCTCCTCCTCCTCCACCTGAATCAACACTGTAGTTTAACTGTTAGTCGTCTAGTAGATTAGACAGCAGCTCAGGCAGCACCTCCTCCTCCTCCTCCTCCTCCTGAATCAACACTGTAGTTTAACTGTTAGTCGTCTAGTAGAGGAGACAGCAGCTCAGGCAGCACCTCCTCCTCCTCCTCCACCTCCTCCTCCTCCTGAATCAACACTGTAGTTTAACTGTTAGTCGTCTAGTAGAGGAGACAGCAGCTCAGGCAGCACCTCCTCCTCCTCCACCTCCTCCTCCTCCTGAATCAACACTGTAGTTTAACTGTTAGTCTTCTAGTAGAGGGGACAGCAGCTCAGGCAGCACCTCCTCCTCCTCCTCCTCCTCCTGAATCAAAGCTGTAGTTTAACTGTTAGTCGTCTAGTAGAGGGGGACAGCAGCTCAGGCAGCACCTCCTCCTCCTCCTCCTCCTCCTGAATCAACACTGTAGTTTAACTGATAGTCGTCTAGTAGAGGAGACAGCAGCTCAGGCAGCACCTCCTCCTCCTCCTCCTCCTCCTCCTCCTCCTCCTCCTCCTGAATCAACACTGTAGTTTAACTGTTAGTCGTCTAGTAGAGGAGACAGCAGCTCAGACAGCACCTCCTCCTCCTCCTCCTCCTTCTCCTCCTCCTCCTCCTCCTGAATCAACACTGTAGTTTAACTGTTAGTCGTCTAGTAGAGGAGACAGCAGCTCAGGCAGCACCTCCTCCTCCTCCTCCTCCTCCTGAATCAACACTGTAGTTTAACTGTTAGTCGTCTAGTAGAGGAGACAGCAGCTCAGGCAGCACCTCCTCCTCCTCCTCCTCCTCCTGAATCAACACTGTAGTTTAACTGTTAGTCGTCTTGTAGAGGAGACAGCAGCTCAGGCACCTCCTCCTCCTCCTCCTCCTCCTGAATCAACACTGTAGTTTAACTGTTAGTCGTCTAGTAGAGGAGACAGCAGCTCAGGCAGCACCTCCTCCTCCTCCTCCTCCTCCTTCTCCTCCTCCTGAATCAACACTGTAGTTTAACTGTTAGTCGTCTAGTAGAGGAGACAGCAGCTCAGGCAGCACCTCCTCCTCCTCCTCCTTCTCCTCCTCCTGAATCAACACTGTAGTTTAACTGTTAGTCGTCTTGTAGAGGAGACAGCAGCTCAGGCAGCACCTCCTCCTCCTCCTCCTCCTGAATCAACACTGTAGTTTAACTGTTAGTCGTCTAGTAGAGGAGACAGCAGCTCAGGCAGCACCTCCTCCTCCTCCTCCTTCTCCTCCTGAATCAACACTGTAGTTTAACTGTTAGTCGTCTAGTAGAGGAGACAGCAGCTCAGGCAGCACCTCCTCCTCCTCCTCCTCCTCCTCCTCCTGAATCAACACTGTAGTTTAACTGTTAGTCGTCTAGTAGAGGAGACAGCAGCTCAGACAGCACCTCCTCCTCCTCCTCCTCCTTCTCCTCCTCCTCCTCCTCCTGAATCAACACTGTAGTTTAACTGTTAGTCGTCTAGTAGAGGAGACAGCAGCTCAGGCAGCACCTCCTCCTCCTCCTCCTCCTCCTTCTCCTCCTCCTGAATCAACACTGTAGTTTAACTGTTAGTCGTCTAGTAGAGGAGACAGCAGCTCAGGCAGCACCTCCTCCTCCTCCTCCTCCTTCTCCTCCTCCTGAATCAACACTGTAGTTTAACTGTTAGTCGTCTTGTAGAGGAGACAGCAGCTCAGGCAGCACCTCCTCCTCCTCCACCTCCTCCTCCTCCTCCTCCTGAATCAACACTGTAGTTTAACTGTTAGTCGTCTAGTAGAGGAGACAGCAGCTCAGGCACCTCCTCCTCCTCCTCCTTCTCCTCCTGAATCAACACTGTAGTTTAACTGTTAGTCGTCTAGTAGAGGAGACAGCAGCTCAGGCAGCACCTCCTCCTCCTCCTCCTCCTCCTGAATCAACACTGTAGTTTAACTGCTAGTCGTCTAGTAGAGGAGACAGCAGCTCAGACAGCACCTCCTCCTCCTCCACCTCCTCCACCTCCTCCTCCTCCTCCTGAATCAACACTGTAGTTTAACTGTTAGTCGTCTAGTAGAGGAGACAGCAGCTCAGGCAGCACCTCCTCCTCCTCCTCCTCCTTCTCCTCCTCCTGAATCAACACTGTAGTTTAACTGTTAGTCGTCTAGTAGAGGAGACAGCAGCTCAGGCAGCACCTCCTCCTCCTCCTGAATCAACACTGTAGTTTAACTGTTAGTCGTCTAGTAGAGGAGACAGCAGCTCAGGCAGCACCTCCTCCTCCTCCTCCTCCTGAATCAACACTGTAGTTTAACTGTTAGTCGTCTAGTAGAGGAGACAGCAGCTCAGGCAGCACCTCCTCCTCCTCCTCCTCCTCCTCCTCCTGAATCAACACTGTAGTTTAACTGTTAGTCATCTAGTAGAGGAGACAGCAGCTCAGGCAGCACCTCCTCCTCCTCCTCCTCCTCCTGAATCAACACTGTAGTTTAACTGTTAGTCGTCTAGTAGAGGAGACAGCAGCTCAGGCAGCACCTCCTCCTCCTCCTCCTCCTGAATCAACACTGTAGTTTAACTGTTAGTCGTATAGTAGAGGGGGACAGCAGCTCAGGCAGCACCTCCTCCTCCTCCTCCTGAATCAACACTGTAGTTTAACTGTTAGTCATCTAGTAGAGGGGGACAGCAGCTCAGGCAGCACCTCCTCCTCCTCCTCCTCCTGAATCAACACTGTAGTTTAACTGTTAGTCGTCTAGTAGAGGGGACAGCACCTCCTCCTCCTCCTGAATCAACACTAGTTTAACTGTTAGTCGTCTAGTAGAGGAGACAGCCGCTCAGGCACCTCCTCCTCCTCCTCCTGAATCAACACTGTAGTTTAACTGTTAGTCGTCTAGTAGAGGAGAAGCAGCTCAGGCAGCACCTCCTCCTCCTCCACCTCCTCCTCCTCCTGAATCAACACTGTAGTTTAACTGTTAGTCATCTAGTAGAGGAGACAGCAGCTCAGGCAGCACCTCCTCCTCCTCCACCTCCTCCTCCTCCTGAATCAACACTGTAGTTTAACTGTTAGTCTTCTAGTAGAGGGGACAGCAGCTCAGGCAGCACCTCCTCCTCCTCCTCCTCCTCCTCCTCCTCCTGAATCAAAGCTGTAGTTTAACTGTTAGTCGTCTAGTAGAGGGGGACAGCAGCTCAGGCAGCACCTCCTCCTCCTCCTCCTCCTCCTGAATCAACACTGTAGTTTAACTGTTAGTCGTCTAGTAGAGGAGACAGCAGCTCAGGCAGCACCTCCTCCTCCTCCTCCTCCTGAATCAACACTGTAGTTTAACTGTTAGTCGTCTAGTAGAGGAGACAGCAGCTCAGGCAGCACCTCCTCCTCCTCCTCCTCCTCCTGAATCAACACTGTAGTTTAACTGTTAGTCGTCTAGTAGAGGAGACAGCAGCTCAGGCAGCACCTCCTCCTCCTCCTCCTCCTCCTGAATCAACACTGTAGTTTAACTGTTAGTCGTCTTGTAGAGGAGACAGCAGCTCAGGCACCTCCTCCTCCTCCTCCTCCTCCTGAATCAACACTGTAGTTTAACTGTTAGTCGTCTAGTAGAGGAGACAGCAGCTCAGGCAGCACCTCCTCCTCCTCCTCCTCCTCCTTCTCCTCCTCCTGAATCAACACTGTAGTTTAACTGTTAGTCGTCTAGTAGAGGAGACAGCAGCTCAGGCAGCACCTCCTCCTCCTCCTCCTTCTCCTGAATCAACACTGTAGTTTAACTGTTAGTCGTCTTGTAGAGGAGACAGCAGCTCAGGCAGCACCTCCTCCTCCTCCTCCTCCTGAATCAACACTGTAGTTTAACTTTTAGTCGTCTAGTAGAGGAGACAGCAGCTCAGGCAGCACCTCCTCCTCCTCCTCCTTCTCCTCCTGAATCAACACTGTAGTTTAACTGTTAGTCGTCTAGTAGAGGAGACAGCAGCTCAGGCAGCACCTCCTCCTCCTCCTCCTCCTCCTCCTCCTGAATCAACACTGTAGTTTAACTGTTAGTCGTCTAGTAGAGGAGACAGCAGCTCAGGCAGCACCTCCTCCTCCTCCTCCTCCTCCTGAATCAACACTGTAGTTTAACTGTTAGTCGTCTAGTAGAGGGGGACAGCAGCTCAGGCAGCACCTCCTCCTCCTCCTCCTCCTCCTGAATCAACACTGTAGTTTAACTGTTAGTCGTCTAGTAGAGGAGACAGCAGCTCAGGCAGCACCTCCTCCTCCTCCTGAATCAACACTGTAGTTTAACTGTTAGTCATCTAGTAGAGGAGACAGCAGCTCAGGCAGCACCTCCTCCTCCTCCTCCTCCTCCTCCTCCTCCTCCTCCTGAATCAACACTGTAGTTTAACTGTTAGTCGTCTAGTAGAGGAGACAGCAGCTCAGACAGCACCTCCTCCTCCTCCACCTCCTCCTCCTCCTCCTCCTGAATCAACATTGTAGTTTAACTGTTAGTCTTCTAGTAGAGGAGACAGCAGCTCAGACAGCACCTCCTCCCCCTCCTCCTCCTGAATCAACACTGTAGTTTAACTGTTAGTCGTCTAGTAGAGGAGACAGCAGCTCAGACAGCACCTCCTCCACCTCCTCCTCCTCCTCCTCCTGAATCAACATTGTAGTTTAACTGTTAGTCTTCTAGTAGAGGAGACAGCAGCTCAGGCAGCACCTCCTCCTCCTCCTCCTCCTCCTCCTCCTCCTCCTCCTCCTGAATCAACACTGTAGTTTAACTGTTAGTCGTCTAGTAGAGGAGACAGCAGCTCAGACAGCACCTCCTCCTCCTCCACCTCCTCCTCCTCCTCCTCCTGAATCAACACTGTAGTTTAACTGTTAGTCTTCTAGTAGAGGAGACAGCAGCTCAGACAGCACCTCCTCCTCCTCCTGAATCAACACTGTAGTTTAACTGTTAGTCGTCTAGTAGAGGAGACAGCAGCTCAGACAGCACCTCCTCCTCCTCCACCTCCTCCTCCTCCTCCTCCTGAATCAACATTGTAGTTTAACTGTTAGTCTTCTAGTAGAGGAGACAGCAGCTCAGACAGCACCTCCTCCCCCTCCTCCTCCTGAATCAACACTGTAGTTTAACTGTTAGTCGTCTAGTAGAGGAGACAGCAGCTCAGGCAGCACCTCCTCCTCCTCCTCCTCCTCCTGAATCAACACTGTAGTTTAACTGTTAGTCGTCTAGTAGAGGAGACAGCAGCTCAGGCAGCACCTCCTCTTCCTCCTCCTCCTCCTCCTGAATCAACACTGTAGTTTAACTGTTAGTCTTCTAGTAGAGGAGACAGCAGCTCAGGCAGCACCTCCTCCTCCTCCTCCTCCTCCTCCTCCTCCTCCTCCTGAATCAACACTGTAGTTTAACTGTTAGTTGTCTAATAGAGGAGACAGCAGCTCAGGCAGCACCTCCTCCTCCTCCTCCTCCTGAATCAACACTGTAGTTTAACTGTTAGTCGTCTAGTAGAGGAGACAGCAGCTCAGGCAGCACCTCCTCCTCCTCCTCCTCCTCCTGAATCAACACTGTAGTTTAACTTTTAGTCGTCTAGTAGAGGAGACAGCAGCTCAGGCAGCACCTCCTCCTCCTCCTCCTCCTGAATCAACACTGTAGTTTAACTGTTAGTCGTCTAGTAGAGGAGACAGCAGCTCAGGCAGCACCTCCTCCTCCTGAATCAACACTGTAGTTTAACTGTTAGTCTTCTAGTAGAGGAGACAGCAGCTCAGGCAGCACCTCCTCCTCCTCCTCCTCCTGAATCAACACTAGTTTAACTGTTAGTCGTCTAGTAGAGGAGACAGCCGCTCAGGCACCTCCTCCTCCTCCTCCTCCTCCTGAATCAACACTGTAGTTTAACTGTTAGTCGTCTAGTAGAGGGGACAGCACCTCCTCCTCCTCCTGAATCAACACTAGTTTAACTGTTAGTCGTCTAGTAGAGGAGACAGCCGCTCAGGCACCTCCTCCTCCTCCTCCTCCTCCTGAATCAACACTGTAGTTTAACTGTTAGTCGTCTAGTAGAGGACACAGCAGCTCAGGCAGCACCTCCTCCTCCTCCACCTCCTCCTCCTCCTGAATCAACACTGTAGTTTAACTGTTAGTCTTCTAGTAGAGGGGACAGCAGCTCAGGCAGCACCTCCTCCTCCTCCTCCTCCTCCTCCTGAATCAACACTGTAGTTTAACTGTTAGTCGTCTAGTAGAGGAGACAGCAGCTCAGGCAGCACCTCCTCCTCCTCCTGAATCAACACTGTAGTTTAACTGTTAGTCGTCTAGTAGAGGAGACAGCAGCTCAGGCAGCACCTCCTCCTCCTCCTCCTCCTCCTCCTCCTCCTGAATCAACACTGTAGTTTAACTGTTAGTCTTCTAGTAGAGGAGACAGCAGCTCAGACAGCACCTCCTCCTCCTGAATCAACACTGTAGTTTAACTGTTAGTCGTCTAGTAGAGGAGACAGCAGCTCAGGCAGCACCTCCTCCTCCTCCTCCTCCTGAATCAACACTGTAGTTTAACTGTTAGTCTTCTAGTAGAGGAGACAGCAGCTCAGGCAGCACCTCCTCCTCCTCCTCCTCCTCCTCCTCCTCCTGAATCAACACTGTAGTTTAACTGTTAGTTGTCTAATAGAGGAGACAGCAGCTCAGGCAGCACCTCCTCCTCCTCCTCCTCCTGAATCAACGCTGTAGTTTAACTGTTAGTCGTCTAGTAGAGGAGACAGCAGCTCAGGCAGCACCTCCTCCTCCTCCTCCTCCTCCTGAATCAACACTGTAGTTTAACTTTTAGTCGTCTAGTAGAGGAGACAGCAGCTCAGGCAGCACCTCCTCCTCCTGAATCAACACTGTAGTTTAACTGTTAGTCTTCTAGTAGAGGAGACAGCAGCTCAGGCAGCACCTCCTCCTCCTCCTCCTCCTGAATCAACACTAGTTTAACTGTTAGTCGTCTAGTAGAGGAGACAGCCGCTCAGGCACCTCCTCCTCCTCCTCCTCCTCCTGAATCAACACTGTAGTTTAACTGTTAGTCGTCTAGTAGAGGGGACAGCACCTCCTCCTCCTCCTGAATCAACACTAGTTTAACTGTTAGTCGTCTAGTAGAGGAGACAGCCGCTCAGGCACCTCCTCCTCCTCCTCCTCCTCCTGAATCAACACTGTAGTTTAACTGTTAGTCGTCTAGTAGAGGAGACAGCAGCTCAGGCAGCACCTCCTCCACCTCCTCCTCCTCCTGAATCAACACTGTAGTTTAACTGTTAGTCTTCTAGTAGAGGGGACAGCAGCTCAGGCAGCACCACCTCCTCCTCCTCCTCCTCCTCCTCCTGAATCAACACTGTAGTTTAACTGTTAGTCGTCTAGTAGAGGAGACAGCAGCTCAGGCAGCACCTCCTCCTCCTCCTTGAATCAACACTGTAGTTTAACTGTTAGTCGTCTAGTAGAGGAGACAGCAGCTCAGGCAGCACCTCCTCCTCCTCCTCCTCCTCCTGAATCAACACTGTAGTTTAACTGTTAGTCGTCTAGTAGAGGAGACAGCAGCTCAGGCAGCACCTCCTCCTCCTCCTCCTCCTCCTGAATCAACACTGTAGTTTAACTGTTAGTCATCTAGTAGAGGAGACAGCAGCTCAGGCAGCACCTCCTCCTCCTCCTCCTCCTCCTGAATCAACACTGTAGTTTAACTGTTAGTCGTCTAGTAGAGGAGACAGCAGCTCAGGCAGCACCTCCTCCTCCTCCTCCTCCTGAATCAACACTGTAGTTTAACTGTTAGTCGTCTAGTAGAGGAGACAGCAGCTCAGGCAGCACCTCCTCCTCCTCCTGAATCAACACTGTAGTTTAACTGTTAGTCGTCTAGTAGAGGAGACAGCAGCTCAGGCAGCACCTCCTCCTCCTCCTCCTCCTGAATCAACACTGTAGTTTAACTGTTAGTCGTCTAGTAGAGGAGACAGCAGCTCAGGCAGCACCTCCTCCTCCTCCTCCTCCTCCTCCTCCTGAATCAACACTGTAGTTTAACTGTTAGTCGTCTAGTAGAGGACACAGCAGCTCAGGCAGCACCTCCTCCTCCTCCACCTCCTCCTCCTCCTGAATCAACACTGTAGTTTAACTGTTAGTCTTCTAGTAGAGGGGACAGCAGCTCAGGCAGCACCTCCTCCTCCTCCTCCTCCTCCTCCTGAATCAACACTGTAGTTTAACTGTTAGTCGTCTAGTAGAGGAGACAGCAGCTCAGGCAGCACCTCCTCCTCCTCCTGAATCAACACTGTAGTTTAACTGTTAGTCGTCTAGTAGAGGAGACAGCAGCTCAGGCAGCACCTCCTCCTCCTCCTCCTCCTCCTCCTCCTCCTGAATCAACACTGTAGTTTAACTGTTAGTCTTCTAGTAGAGGAGACAGCAGCTCAGACAGCACCTCCTCCTCCTGAATCAACACTGTAGTTTAACTGTTAGTCGTCTAGTAGAGGAGACAGCAGCTCAGGCAGCACCTCCTCCTCCTCCTCCTCCTGAATCAACACTGTAGTTTAACTGTTAGTCTTCTAGTAGAGGAGACAGCAGCTCAGGCAGCACCTCCTCCTCCTCCTCCTCCTCCTCCTCCTGAATCAACACTGTAGTTTAACTGTTAGTTGTCTAATAGAGGAGACAGCAGCTCAGGCAGCACCTCCTCCTCCTCCTCCTCCTGAATCAACGCTGTAGTTTAACTGTTAGTCGTCTAGTAGAGGAGACAGCAGCTCAGGCAGCACCTCCTCCTCCTCCTCCTCCTCCTGAATCAACACTGTAGTTTAACTTTTAGTCGTCTAGTAGAGGAGACAGCAGCTCAGGCAGCACCTCCTCCTCCTGAATCAACACTGTAGTTTAACTGTTAGTCTTCTAGTAGAGGAGACAGCAGCTCAGGCAGCACCTCCTCCTCCTCCTCCTCCTGAATCAACACTAGTTTAACTGTTAGTCGTCTAGTAGAGGAGACAGCCGCTCAGGCACCTCCTCCTCCTCCTCCTCCTCCTGAATCAACACTGTAGTTTAACTGTTAGTCGTCTAGTAGAGGGGACAGCACCTCCTCCTCCTCCTGAATCAACACTAGTTTAACTGTTAGTCGTCTAGTAGAGGAGACAGCCGCTCAGGCACCTCCTCCTCCTCCTCCTCCTCCTGAATCAACACTGTAGTTTAACTGTTAGTCGTCTAGTAGAGGAGACAGCAGCTCAGGCAGCACCTCCTCCACCTCCTCCTCCTCCTGAATCAACACTGTAGTTTAACTGTTAGTCTTCTAGTAGAGGGGACAGCAGCTCAGGCAGCACCACCTCCTCCTCCTCCTCCTCCTCCTCCTGAATCAACACTGTAGTTTAACTGTTAGTCGTCTAGTAGAGGAGACAGCAGCTCAGGCAGCACCTCCTCCTCCTCCTGAATCAACACTGTAGTTTAACTGTTAGTCGTCTAGTAGAGGAGACAGCAGCTCAGGCAGCACCTCCTCCTCCTCCTCCTCCTGAATCAACACTGTAGTTTAACTGTTAGTCGTCTAGTAGAGGAGACAGCAGCTCAGGCAGCACCTCCTCCTCCTCCTCCTCCTCCTGAATCAACACTGTAGTTTAACTGTTAGTCATCTAGTAGAGGAGACAGCAGCTCAGGCAGCACCTCCTCCTCCTCCTCCTCCTCCTGAATCAACACTGTAGTTTAACTGTTAGTCGTCTAGTAGAGGAGACAGCAGCTCAGGCAGCACCTCCTCCTCCTCCTCCTCCTGAATCAACACTGTAGTTTAACTGTTAGTCGTCTAGTAGAGGAGACAGCAGCTCAGGCAGCACCTCCTCCTCCTCCTGAATCAACACTGTAGTTTAACTGTTAGTCGTCTAGTAGAGGAGACAGCAGCTCAGGCAGCACCTCCTCCTCCTCCTCCTCCTGAATCAACACTGTAGTTTAACTGTTAGTCGTCTAGTAGAGGAGACAGCAGCTCAGGCAGCACCTCCTCCTCCTCCTCCTCCTCCTCCTCCTGAATCAACACTGTAGTTTAACTGTTAGTCATCTAGTAGAGGAGACAGCAGCTCAGGCAGCACCTCCTCCTCCTCCTCCTCCTCCTGAATCAACACTGTAGTTTAACTGTTAGTCGTCTAGTAGAGGAGACAGCAGCTCAGGCAGCACCTCCTCCTCCTCCTCCTCCTGAATCAACACTGTAGTTTAACTGTTAGTCGTATAGTAGAGGGGGACAGCAGCTCAGGCAGCACCTCCTCCTCCTCCTCCTGAATCAACACTGTAGTTTAACTGTTAGTCTTCTAGTAGAGGAGACAGCCGCTCAGGCACCTCCTCCTCCTCCTCCTGAATCAACACTGTAGTTTAACTGTTAGTCGTCTAGTAGAGGAGAAGCAGCTCAGGCAGCACCTCCTCCTCCTCCACCTCCTCCTCCTCCTGAATCAACACTGTAGTTTAACTGTTAGTCGTCTAGTAGAGGAGACAGCAGCTCAGGCAGCACCTCCTCCTCCTCCACCTCCTCCTCCTCCTGAATCAACACTGTAGTTTAACTGTTAGTCTTCTAGTAGAGGGGACAGCAGCTCAGGCAGCACCTCCTCCTCCTCCTCCTCCTCCTCCTCCTCCTGAATCAAAGCTGTAGTTTAACTGTTAGTCGTCTAGTAGAGGGGGACAGCAGCTCAGGCAGCACCTCCTCCTCCTCCTCCTCCTCCTGAATCAACACTGTAGTTTAACTGTTAGTCGTCTAGTAGAGGAGACAGCAGCTCAGGCAGCACCTCCTCCTCCTCCTCCTCCTGAATCAACACTGTAGTTTAACTGTTAGTCGTCTAGTAGAGGAGACAGCAGCTCAGGCAGCACCTCCTCCTCCTCCTCCTCCTCCTGAATCAACACTGTAGTTTAACTGTTAGTCGTCTAGTAGAGGAGACAGCAGCTCAGGCAGCACCTCCTCCTCCTCCTCCTCCTCCTGAATCAACACTGTAGTTTAACTGTTAGTCGTCTTGTAGAGGAGACAGCAGCTCAGGCACCTCCTCCTCCTCCTCCTCCTCCTGAATCAACACTGTAGTTTAACTGTTAGTCGTCTAGTAGAGGAGACAGCAGCTCAGGCAGCACCTCCTCCTCCTCCTCCTCCTCCTTCTCCTCCTCCTGAATCAACACTGTAGTTTAACTGTTAGTCGTCTAGTAGAGGAGACAGCAGCTCAGGCAGCACCTCCTCCTCCTCCTCCTTCTCCTCCTCCTGAATCAACACTGTAGTTTAACTGTTAGTCGTCTTGTAGAGGAGACAGCAGCTCAGGCAGCACCTCCTCCTCCTCCTCCTCCTGAATCAACACTGTAGTTTAACTTTTAGTCGTCTAGTAGAGGAGACAGCAGCTCAGGCAGCACCTCCTCCTCCTCCTCCTTCTCCTCCTGAATCAACACTGTAGTTTAACTGTTAGTCGTCTAGTAGAGGAGACAGCAGCTCAGGCAGCACCTCCTCCTCCTCCTCCTCCTCCTCCTCCTGAATCAACACTGTAGTTTAACTGTTAGTCGTCTAGTAGAGGAGACAGCAGCTCAGGCAGCACCTCCTCCTCCTCCTCCTCCTCCTGAATCAACACTGTAGTTTAACTGTTAGTCGTCTAGTAGAGGGGGACAGCAGCTCAGGCAGCACCTCCTCCTCCTCCTCCTCCTCCTGAATCAACACTGTAGTTTAACTGTTAGTCGTCTAGTAGAGGAGACAGCAGCTCAGGCAGCACCTCCTCCTCCTCCTGAATCAACACTGTAGTTTAACTGTTAGTCATCTAGTAGAGGAGACAGCAGCTCAGGCAGCACCTCCTCCTCCTCCTCCTCCTCCTCCTCCTCCTCCTCCTGAATCAACACTGTAGTTTAACTGTTAGTCGTCTAGTAGAGGAGACAGCAGCTCAGACAGCACCTCCTCCTCCTCCACCTCCTCCTCCTCCTCCTCCTGAATCAACATTGTAGTTTAACTGTTAGTCTTCTAGTAGAGGAGACAGCAGCTCAGACAGCACCTCCTCCCCCTCCTCCTCCTGAATCAACACTGTAGTTTAACTGTTAGTCGTCTAGTAGAGGAGACAGCAGCTCAGACAGCACCTCCTCCACCTCCTCCTCCTCCTCCTCCTGAATCAACATTGTAGTTTAACTGTTAGTCTTCTAGTAGAGGAGACAGCAGCTCAGGCAGCACCTCCTCCTCCTCCTCCTCCTCCTCCTCCTCCTCCTGAATCAACACTGTAGTTTAACTGTTAGTCGTCTAGTAGAGGAGACAGCAGCTCAGACAGCACCTCCTCCTCCTCCACCTCCTCCTCCTCCTCCTCCTGAATCAACACTGTAGTTTAACTGTTAGTCTTCTAGTAGAGGAGACAGCAGCTCAGACAGCACCTCCTCCTCCTCCTGAATCAACACTGTAGTTTAACTGTTAGTCGTCTAGTAGAGGAGACAGCAGCTCAGACAGCACCTCCTCCTCCTCCACCTCCTCCTCCTCCTCCTCCTGAATCAACATTGTAGTTTAACTGTTAGTCTTCTAGTAGAGGAGACAGCAGCTCAGACAGCACCTCCTCCCCCTCCTCCTCCTGAATCAACACTGTAGTTTAACTGTTAGTCGTCTAGTAGAGGAGACAGCAGCTCAGGCAGCACCTCCTCCTCCTCCTCCTCCTCCTGAATCAACACTGTAGTTTAACTGTTAGTCGTCTAGTAGAGGAGACAGCAGCTCAGGCAGCACCTCCTCTTCCTCCTCCTCCTCCTCCTGAATCAACACTGTAGTTTAACTGTTAGTCTTCTAGTAGAGGAGACAGCAGCTCAGGCAGCACCTCCTCCTCCTCCTCCTCCTCCTCCTCCTCCTCCTCCTGAATCAACACTGTAGTTTAACTGTTAGTTGTCTAATAGAGGAGACAGCAGCTCAGGCAGCACCTCCTCCTCCTCCTCCTCCTGAATCAACACTGTAGTTTAACTGTTAGTCGTCTAGTAGAGGAGACAGCAGCTCAGGCAGCACCTCCTCCTCCTCCTCCTCCTCCTGAATCAACACTGTAGTTTAACTTTTAGTCGTCTAGTAGAGGAGACAGCAGCTCAGGCAGCACCTCCTCCTCCTCCTCCTCCTGAATCAACACTGTAGTTTAACTGTTAGTCGTCTAGTAGAGGAGACAGCAGCTCAGGCAGCACCTCCTCCTCCTGAATCAACACTGTAGTTTAACTGTTAGTCTTCTAGTAGAGGAGACAGCAGCTCAGGCAGCACCTCCTCCTCCTCCTCCTCCTGAATCAACACTAGTTTAACTGTTAGTCGTCTAGTAGAGGAGACAGCCGCTCAGGCACCTCCTCCTCCTCCTCCTCCTCCTGAATCAACACTGTAGTTTAACTGTTAGTCGTCTAGTAGAGGGGACAGCACCTCCTCCTCCTCCTGAATCAACACTAGTTTAACTGTTAGTCGTCTAGTAGAGGAGACAGCCGCTCAGGCACCTCCTCCTCCTCCTCCTCCTCCTGAATCAACACTGTAGTTTAACTGTTAGTCGTCTAGTAGAGGACACAGCAGCTCAGGCAGCACCTCCTCCTCCTCCACCTCCTCCTCCTCCTGAATCAACACTGTAGTTTAACTGTTAGTCTTCTAGTAGAGGGGACAGCAGCTCAGGCAGCACCTCCTCCTCCTCCTCCTGAATCAACACTGTAGTTTAACTGTTAGTCGTCTAGTAGAGGAGACAGCAGCTCAGGCAGCACCTCCTCCTCCTCCTGAATCAACACTGTAGTTTAACTGTTAGTCGTCTAGTAGAGGAGACAGCAGCTCAGGCAGCACCTCCTCCTCCTCCTCCTCCTCCTCCTCCTCCTCCTCCTGAATCAACACTGTAGTTTAACTGTTAGTCTTCTAGTAGAGGAGACAGCAGCTCAGACAGCACCTCCTCCTCCTGAATCAACACTGTAGTTTAACTGTTAGTCGTCTAGTAGAGGAGACAGCAGCTCAGGCAGCACCTCCTCCTCCTCCTCCTCCTGAATCAACACTGTAGTTTAACTGTTAGTCGTCTAGTAGAGGAGACAGCAGCTCAGGCAGCACCTCCTCTTCCTCCTCCTCCTCCTGAATCAACACTGTAGTTTAACTGTTAGTCTTCTAGTAGAGGAGACAGCAGCTCAGGCAGCACCTCCTCCTCCTCCTCCTCCTCCTCCTCCTCCTGAATCAACACTGTAGTTTAACTGTTAGTTGTCTAATAGAGGAGACAGCAGCTCAGGCAGCACCTCCTCCTCCTCCTCCTCCTGAATCAACGCTGTAGTTTAACTGTTAGTCGTCTAGTAGAGGAGACAGCAGCTCAGGCAGCACCTCCTCCTCCTCCTCCTCCTCCTGAATCAACACTGTAGTTTAACTTTTAGTCGTCTAGTAGAGGAGACAGCAGCTCAGGCAGCACCTCCTCCTCCTCCTCCTCCTCCTGAATCAACACTGTAGTTTAACTGTTAGTCGTCTAGTAGAGGAGACAGCAGCTCAGGCAGCACCTCCTCCTCCTCCTCCTCCTCCTCCTCCTCCTGAATCAACACTGTAGTTTAACTGTTAGTCTTCTAGTAGAGGAGACAGCAGCTCAGGCAGCACCTCCTCCTCCTCCTCCTCCTGAATCAACACTAGTTTAACTGTTAGTCGTCTAGTAGAGGAGACAGCCGCTCAGGCACCTCCTCCTCCTCCTCCTCCTCCTGAATCAACACTGTAGTTTAACTGTTAGTCGTCTAGTAGAGGGGACAGCACCTCCTCCTCCTCCTGAATCAACACTAGTTTAACTGTTAGTCGTCTAGTAGAGGAGACAGCCGCTCAGGCACCTCCTCCTCCTCCTCCTCCTCCTGAATCAACACTGTAGTTTAACTGTTAGTCGTCTAGTAGAGGAGACAGCAGCTCAGGCAGCACCTCCTCCACCTCCTCCTCCTCCTGAATCAACACTGTAGTTTAACTGTTAGTCTTCTAGTAGAGGGGACAGCAGCTCAGGCAGCACCTCCTCCTCCTCCTCCTCCTCCTCCTGAATCAACACTGTAGTTTAACTGTTAGTCGTCTAGTAGAGGAGACAGCAGCTCAGGCAGCACCTCCTCCTCCTCCTGAATCAACACTGTAGTTTAACTGTTAGTCGTCTAGTAGAGGAGACAGCAGCTCAGGCAGCACCTCCTCCTCCTCCTCCTCCTGAATCAACACTGTAGTTTAACTGTTAGTCGTCTAGTAGAGGAGACAGCAGCTCAGGCAGCACCTCCTCCTCCTCCTCCTCCTCCTGAATCAACACTGTAGTTTAACTGTTAGTCATCTAGTAGAGGAGACAGCAGCTCAGGCAGCACCTCCTCCTCCTCCTCCTCCTCCTGAATCAACACTGTAGTTTAACTGTTAGTCGTCTAGTAGAGGAGACAGCAGCTCAGGCAGCACCTCCTCCTCCTCCTCCTCCTGAATCAACACTGTAGTTTAACTGTTAGTCGTCTAGTAGAGGGGGACAGCAGCTCAGGCAGCACCTCCTCCTCCTCCTCCTGAATCAACACTGTAGTTTAACTGTTAGTCATCTAGTAGAGGGGGACAGCAGCTCAGGCAGCACCTCCTCCTCCTCCTCCTCCTCCTCCTCCTGAATCAACACTGTAGTTTAACTGTTAGTCGTCTAGTAGAGGAGACAGCAGCTCAGGCAGCACCTCCTCCTCCTCCTCCTCCTCCTGAATCAACACTGTAGTTTAACTGTTAGTCGTCTAGTAGAGGAGACAGCAGCTCAGGCACCTCCTCCTCCTCCTCCTCCTCCTGAATCAACACTGTAGTTTAACTGTTAGTCGTCTAGTAGAGGGGGACAGCAGCTCAGGCAGCACCTACTCCTCCTCCTCCTCCTCCTCCTGAATCAACACTGTAGTTTAACTGTTAGTCGTCTAGTAGAGGAGACAGCAGCTCAGGCAGCACCTCCTCCTCCTCCTCCTGAATCAACACTGTAGTTTAACTGTTAGTCGTCTAGTAGAGGAGACAGCAGCTCAGACAGCACCTCCTCCTCCTCCTCCTCCTCCTGAATCAACACTGTAGTTTAACTGTTAGTCATCTAGTAGAGGAGACAGCAGCTCAGGCAGCACCTCCTCCTCCTCCTCCTCCTCCTGAATCAACACTGTAGTTTAACTGTTAGTCGTCTAGTAGAGGAGACAGCAGCTCAGGCAGCACCTCCTCCTCCTCCTCCTCCTGAATCAACACTGTAGTTTAACTGTTAGTCGTCTAGTAGAGGGGGACAGCAGCTCAGGCAGCACCTCCTCCTCCTCCTCCTGAATCAACACTGTAGTTTAACTGTTAGTCATCTAGTAGAGGGGGACAGCAGCTCAGGCAGCACCTCCTCCTCCTCCTCCTCCTCCTCCTCCTCCTGAATCAACACTGTAGTTTAACTGTTAGTCGTCTAGTAGAGGAGACAGCAGCTCAGGCAGCACCTCCTCCTCCTCCTCCTCCTGAATCAACACTGTAGTTTAACTGTTAGTCGTCTAGTAGAGGAGACAGCAGCTCAGGCACCTCCTCCTCCTCCTCCTCCTCCTGAATCAACACTGTAGTTTAACTGTTAGTCGTCTAGTAGAGGGGGACAGCAGCTCAGGCAGCACCTACTCCTCCTCCTCCTCCTCCTCCTGAATCAACACTGTAGTTTAACTGTTAGTCGTCTAGTAGAGGAGACAGCAGCTCAGGCAGCACCTCCTCCTCCTCCTCCTGAATCAACACTGTAGTTTAACTGTTAGTCGTCTAGTAGAGGAGACAGCAGCTCAGACAGCACCTCCTCCTCCTCCTCCTCCTCCTGAAACAACACTGTAGTTTAACTGTTAGTCGTCTAGTAGAGGAGACAGCAGCTCAGGTAGCACCTCCTCCTCCTTCTCCTCCTCCTGAATCAACACTGTAGTTTAACTGTTAGTCGTCTAGTAGAGGAGACAGCAGCTCAGGCAGCACCTCCTCCTCCTCCTCCTCCTCCTCCTGAATCAACACTGTAGTTTAACTGTTAGTCTTCTAGTAGAGGAGACAGCAGCTCAGGCAGCACCTCCTCCTCCTCCTCCTCCTGAATCAAAGCTGTAGTTTAACTGTTAGTCGTCTAGTAGGGGGGGACAGCAGCTCAGGCAGCACCTCCTCCTCCTCCTCCTCCTCCGGAATCCAACACTGTAGTTTAACTGTTAGTCGTCTAGTAGAGGAGACAGCAGCTCAGGCAGCACCTCCTCCTCCTCCTCCTCCTGAATCAACACTGTAGTTTAACTGTTAGTCGTCTAGTAGAGGGGGACAGCAGCTCAGGCAGCACCTCCTCCTCCTCCTCCTCCTCCTGAATCAACACTGTAGTTTAACTGTTAGTCGTCTAGTAGAGGAGACAGCAGCTCAGGCAGCACCTCCTCCTCCTCCTCCTCCTCCTCCTCCTCCTCCTCCTGAATCAACACTGTAGTTTAACTGTTAGTCGTCTAGTAGAGGAGACAGCAGCTCAGGCAGCACCTCCTCCTCCTCCTCCTCCTCCTGAATCAACACTGTAGTTTAACTGTTAGTCGTCTAGTAGAGGAGACAGCAGCTCAGGCAGCACCTCCTCCTCCTCCTCCTCCTCCTGAATCAACACTGTAGTTTAACTGTTAGTCATCTAGTAGAGGAGACAGCAGCTCAGGCAGCACCTCCTCCTCCTCCTCCTCCTCCTGAATCAACACTGTAGTTTAACTGTTAGTCGTCTAGTAGAGGAGACAGCAGCTCAGGCAGCACCTCCTCCTCCTCCTCCTCCTGAATCAACACTGTAGTTTAACTGTTAGTCGTCTAGTAGAGGGGGACAGCAGCTCAGGCAGCACCTCCTCCTCCTCCTCCTCCTCCTGAATCAACACTGTAGTTTAACTGTTAGTCGTCTAGTAGAGGAGACAGCAGCTCAGGCAGCACCTCCTCCTCCTCCTCCTCCTCCTCCTGAATCAACACTGTAGTTTAACTGTTAGTCGTCTAGTAGAGGAGACAGCAGCTCAGGCAGCACCTCCACCTCCTCCTCCTCCTCCTCCTCCTGAATCAACACTGTAGTTTAACTGTTAGTCGTCTAGTAGAGGAGACAGCAGCTCAGGCAGCACCTCCTCCTCCTCCTCCTCCTGAATCAACACTGTAGTTTATCTGTTAGTCGTCTAGTAGAGGAGACAGCAGCTCAGGCAGCACCTCCTCCTACTCCTCCTCCTCCTCCTCCTTAATCAACACTGTAGTTTAACTGTTAGTCGTCTAGTAGAGGAGACAGCAGCTCAGGCAGCACCTCCTCCTCCTCCTCCTCCTCCTCCTCCTGAATCAACACTGTAGTTTAACTGTTAGTCGTCTAGTAGAGGAGACAGCAGCTCAGGCAGCACCTCCTCCTCCTCCTCCTCCTCCTCCTCCTCCTCCTCCTCCTCCTCCTGAATCAACACTGTAGTTTAACTGTTAGTCGTCTAGTAGAGGAGACAGCAGCTCAGGCAGCACCTCCTCCTCCTCCTCCTCCTCCTCCTCCTCCTCCTCCTGAATCAACACTGTAGTTTAACTGTTAGTCGTCTAGTAGAGGAGACAGCAGCTCAGGCAGCACCTCCTCCTCCTCCTCCTCCTCCTCCTGAATCAACACTGTAGTTTAACTGTTAGTCGTCTAGTAGAGGAGACAGCAGCTCAGGCAGCACCTCCTCCTCCGCCTCCTCCTCCTCCTCCTCCTCCTGAATCAACACTGTAGTTTAACTGTTAGTCGTCTTGTAGAGGAGACAGCAGCTCAGGCAGCACCTCCTCCTCCTCCTCCTCCTCCTGAATCAACACTGTAGTTTATCTGTTAGTCGTCTAGTAGAGGAGACAGCAGCTCAGGCAGCACCTCCTCCTACTCCTCCTCCTCCTCCTCCTTAATCAACACTGTAGTTTAACTGTTAGTCGTCTAGTAGAGGAGACAGCAGCTCAGGCAGCACCTCCTCCTCCTCCTCCTCCTCCTGAATCAACACTGTAGTTTAACTGTTAGTCGTCTAGTAGAGGAGACAGCAGCTCAGGCAGCACCTCCTCCTCCTCCTCCTCCTCCTGAATCAACACTGTAGTTTAACTGTTAGTCGTCTAGTAGAGGAGACAGCAGCTCAGGCAGCACCTCCGCCTCCTCCTCCTCCTCCTCCTCCTGAATCAACACTGTAGTTTAACTGTTAGTCGTCTAGTAGAGGAGACAGCAGCTCAGGCAGCACCTCCTCCTCCTCCTCCTCCTGAATCAACACTGTAGTTTATCTGTTAGTCGTCTAGTAGAGGAGACAGCAGCTCAGGCAGCACCTCCTCCTACTCCTCCTCCTCCTCCTCCTTAATCAACACTGTAGTTTAACTGTTAGTCGTCTAGTAGAGGAGACAGCAGCTCAGGCAGCACCTCCTCCTCCTCCTCCTCCTTCTCCTCCTCCTCCTGAATCAACACTGTAGTTTAACTGTTAGTCGTCTAGTAGAGGAGACAGCAGCTCAGGCAGCACCTCCTCCTCCTCCTCCTCCTCCTCCTCCTCCTCCTCCTGAATCAACACTGTAGTTTAACTGTTAGTCGTCTAGTAGAGGAGACAGCAGCTCAGGCAGCACCTCCTCCTCCTCCTCCTCCTCCTCCTCCTCCTCCTCCTCCTGAATCAACACTGTAGTTTAACTGTTAGTCGTCTAGTAGAGGAGACAGCAGCTCAGGCAGCACCTCCTCCTCCTCCTCCTCCTCCTCCTCCTCCTCCTGAATCAACACTGTAGTTTAACTGTTAGTCGTCTAGTAGAGGAGACAGCAGCTCAGGCAGCACCTCCTCCTCCGCCTCCTCCTCCTCCTCCTCCTCCTGAATCAACACTGTAGTTTAACTGTTAGTCGTCTTGTAGAGGAGACAGCAGCTCAGGCAGCACCTCCTCCTCCTCCTCCTCCTCCTGAATCAACACTGTAGTTTATCTGTTAGTCGTCTAGTAGAGGAGACAGCAGCTCAGGCACCTCCTCCTCCTCCTCCTCCTCCTTAATCAACACTGTAGTTTAACTGTTAGTCGTCTAGTAGAGGAGACAGCAGCTCAGGCAGCACCTCCTCCTCCTCCTCCTCCTCCTCCTCCTGAATCAACACTGTAGTTTAACTGTTAGTCGTCTAGTAGGGGAGACAGCAGCTCAGGCAGCACCTCCTCCTCCTCCTCCTCCTCCTCCTCCTCCTCCTGAATCAACACTGTAGTTTAACTGTTAGTCGTCTAGTAGAGGAGACAGCAGCTCAGGCACCTCCTCCTCCTCCTCCTCCTCCTCCTCCTCCTGAATCAACACTGTAGTTTAACTGTTAGTCGTCAAATAGAGGAGACAGCAGCTCAGGCACCTCCTCCTCCTCCTCCTCCTCCTGAATCAACACTGTAGTTTAACTGTTAGTCGTCTAGTAGAGGAGACAGCAGCTCAGGCACCTCCTCCTCCTCCTCCTCCTGAATCAACACTGTAGTTTAACTGTTAGTCGTCTAGTAGAGGAGACAGCAGCTCAGGCAGCACCTCCTCCTCCTCCTCCTCCTCCTGAATCAACACTGTAGTTTAACTGTTAGTCGTCTAGTAGAGGGGACAGCAGCTCAGGCACCTCCTCCTCCTCCTCCTCCTCCTGAATCAACACTGTAGTTTAACTGTTAGTCGTCTAGTAGAGGAGACAGCAGCTCAGGCAGCACCTCCTCCTACTCCTCCTCCTCCTCCTGAATCAACACTGTAGTTTAACTGTTAGTCGTCTAGTAGAGGAGACAGCAGCTCAGGCAGCACCTCCTCCTCCTCCTGAATCAACACTGTAGTTTAACTGTTAGTCGTCTAGTAGAGGAGACAGCACCTCCTCCTCCTCCTCCTCCTCCTCCTGAATCAACACTGTAGTTTAACTGTTAGTCGTCTAGTAGAGGAGACAGCAGCTCAGGCACCTCCTCCTCCTCCTCCTCCTCCTGAATCAACACTGTAGTTTAACTGTTAGTCGTCTAGTAGAGGAGACAGCAGCTCAGGCACCTCCTCCTCCTCCTCCTCCTCCTGAATCAACACTGTAGTTTAACTGTTAGTCGTCTAGTAGAGGAGACAGCAGCTCAGGCACCTCCTCCTCCTCCTCCTCTTCCTCCTGAATCAACACTGTAGTTAAACTGTTAGTCGTCTAGTAGAGGGGACAGCAGCTCAGGCACCTCCTCCTCCTCCTCCTCCTCCTGAATCAACACTGTAGTTTAACTGTTAGTCGTGTAGTAGAGGGGACAGCACCTCCTCCTCCTCCTCCTCCTCCTCCTCCTCCTCCTGAATCAACACTGTAGTTTAACTGTTAGTCGTCTAGTCGAGGAGACAGCAGCTCAGGCAGCACCTCCGCCTCCTCCTCCTCCTCCTCCTCCTGAATCAACACTGTAGTTTAACTGTTAGTCGTCTAGTAGAGGAGACAGCAGCTCAGGCAGCACCTCCTCCTCCTCCTCCTCCTCCTCCTCCTCCTCCTGAATCAACACTGTAGTTTATCTGTTAGTCGTCTAGTAGAGGAGACAGCAGCTCAGGCAGCAGCTCCTCCTACTCCTCCTCCTCCTCCTCCTGAATCAACACTGTAGTTTAACTGTTAGTCGTCTAGTAGAGGAGACAGCAGCTCAGGCAGCACCTCCTCCTCCTCCTCCTCCTCCTCCTCCTCCTCCTGAATCAACACTGTAGTTTAACTGTTAGTCGTCTAGTAGAGGAGACAGCAGCTCAGGCACCTCCTCCTCCTCCTCCTCCTCCTGAATCAACACTGTAGTTTAACTGTTAGTCGTCTAGTAGAGGAGACAGCAGCTCAGGCACCTCCTCCTCCTCCTCCTCCTGAATCAACACTGTAGTTTAACTGTTAGTCGTCTAGTAGAGGAGACAGCAGCTCAGGCAGCACCTCCTCCTCCTCCTCCTGAATCAACACTGTAGTTTAACTGTTAGTCGTCTAGTAGAGGAGACAGCAGCTCAGGCAGCACCTCCTCCTCCTCCTGAATCAACACTGTAGTTTAACTGTTAGTCGTCTAGTAGAGGAGACAGCACCTCCTCCTCCTCCTCCTCCTCCTGAATCAACACTGTAGTTTAACTGTTAGTCGTCTAGTAGAGGAGACAGCAGCTCAGGCACCTCCTCCTCCTCCTCCTCCTGAATCAACACTGTAGTTTAACTGTTAGTCGTCTAGTAGAGGAGACAGCAGCTCAGGCAGCACCTCCTCCTCCTGAATCAACACTGTAGTTTAACTGTTAGTCGTCTAGTAGAGGGGACAGCAGCTCAGGCACCACCTCCTCCTCCTCCTCCTCCTGAATCAACACTGTAGTTTAACTGTTAGTCGTCTAGTAGAGGAGACAGCAGCTCAGGCAGCACCTCCTCCTACTCCTCCTCCTCCTGAATCAACACTGTAGTTTAACTGTTAGTCGTCTAGTAGAGGAGACAGCAGCTCAGGCAGCACCTCCTCCTCCTCCTGAATCAACACTGTAGTTTAACTGTTAGTCGTCTAGTAGAGGAGACAGCAGCTCAGGCAGCACCTCCTCCTACTCCTCCTCCTCCTCCTGAATCAACACTGTAGTTTAACTGTTAGTCGTCTAGTAGAGGAGACAGCAGCTCAGGCAGCACCTCCTCCTCCTCCTGAATCAACACTGTAGTTTAACTGTTAGTCGTCTAGTAGAGGAGACAGCACCTCCTCCTCCTCCTCCTCCTCCTGAATCAACACTGTAGTTTAACTGTTAGTCGTTTAGTAGAGGAGACAGCAGCTCAGGCACCTCCTCCTCCTCCTCCTCCTGAATCAACACTGTAGTTTAACTGTTAGTCGTCTAGTAGAGGAGACAGCAGCTCAGACAGCACCTCCTCCTCCTCCACCTCCTCCTCCTCCTCCTCCTCCTCCTGAATCAACACTGTAGTTTAACTGTTAGTCTTCTCGTAGAGGAGACAGCAGCTCAGACAGCACCTCCTCCTCCTCCTCCTCCTCCTCCTGAATCAACACTGTAGTTTAACTGTTAGTCGTCTAGTAGAGGAGACAGCAGCTCAGGCAGCACCTCCTCCTCCTCCTCCTCCTCCTGAATCAACACTGTAGTTTAACTGTTAGTCGTCTAGTAGAGGAGACAGCAGCTCATGCAGCACCTCCTCCTCCTCCTCCTCCTTCTCCTGAATCAACACTGTAGTTTAACTGTTAGTCGTCTAGTAGAGGAGACAGCAGCTCAGGCAGCACCTCCTCCTCCTCCTCCTCCTCCTTCTCCTCCTCCTGAATCAACACTGTAGTTTAACTGTTAGTCGTCTAGTAGAGGAGACAGCAGCTCAGGCACCACCTCCTCCTCCTCCTCCTCCTGAATCAACACTGTAGTTTAACTGTTAGTCGTCTAGTAGAGGAGACAGCAGCTCAGGCAGCACCTCCTCCTCCTCCTGAATCAACACTGTAGTTTAACTGTTAGTCGTCTAGTAGAGGAGACAGCAGCTCAGGCAGCACCTCCTCCTACTCCTCCTCCTCCTCCTGAATCAACACTGTAGTTTAACTGTTAGTCGTCTAGTAGAGGAGACAGCAGCTCAGGCAGCACCTCCTCCTCCTCCTGAATCAACACTGTAGTTTAACTGTCAGTCGTCTAGTAGAGGAGACAGCACCTCCTCCTCCTCCTCCTGAATCAACACTGTAGTTTAACTGTTAGTCGTTTAGTAGAGGAGACAGCAGCTCAGGCACCTCCTCCTCCTCCTCCTCCTGAATCAACACTGTAGTTTAACTGTTAGTCGTCTAGTAGAGGAGACAGCAGCTCAGGCAGCACCTCCTCCTCCTGAATCAACACTGTAGTTTAACTGTTAGTCGTCTAGTAGAGGAGACAGCAGCTCAGGCAGCACCTCCTCCTCCTCCTCCTCCTCCTGAATCAACACTGTAGTTTAACTGTTAGTCGTCTAGTAGAGGAGACAGCAGCTCAGGCAGCACCTCCTCCTCCTCCTCCTCCTTCTCCTGAATCAACACTGTAGTTTAACTGTTAGTCGTCTAGTAGAGGAGACAGCAGCTCAGGCAGCACCTCCTCCTCCTCCTCCTCCTCCTTCTCCTCCTCCTGAATCAACACTGTAGTTTAACTGTTAGTCGTCTAGTAGAGGGGGACAGCAGCTCAGGCAGCACCTCCTCCTCCTCCTCCTCCTCCTGAATCAACACTGTAGTTTAACTGTTAGTCGTCTAGTAGAGGAGACAGCAGCTCAGGCAGCACCTCCTCCTCCTCCTCCTCCTGAATCAACACTGTAGTTTAACTGTTAGTCGTCTAGTAGAGGAGACAGCAGCTCATGCAGCACCTCCTCCTCCTCCTCCTCCTCCTGAATCAACACTGTAGTTTAACTGTTAGTCGTCTAGTAGAGGAGACAGCAGCTCTGGCAGCACCTCCTCCTCCTCCTCCTCCTCCTCCTCCTGAATCAACACTGTAGTTTAACTGTTAGTTGTCTAGTAGAGGAGACAGCAGCTCAGGCACCTCCTCCTCCTCCTCCTCCTCCTGAATCAACACTGTAGTTTATCTGTTAGTCGTCTAGTAGAGGAGACAGCAGCTCAGGCAGCACCTCCTCCTACTCCTCCTCCTCCTCCTCCTGAATCAACACTGTAGTTTAACTGTTAGTTGTCTAGTAGAGGAGACAGCAGCTCAGGCAGCACCTCCTCCTCCTCCTCCTCCTCCTCCTCCTCCTCCTCCTGAATCAACACTGTAGTTTAACTGTTAGTCGTCTAGTAGAGGAGACAGCAGCTCAGGCAGCACCTCCTCCTCCTCCTCCTCCTCCTCCTCCTGAATCAACACTGTAGTTTAACTGTTAGTCGTCTAGTAGAGGAGACAGCAGCTCAGGCACCTCCTCCTCCTCCTCCTCCTCCTCCTCCTGAATCAACACTGTAGTTTAACTGTTAGTCGTCAAATAGAGGAGACAGCAGCTCAGGCACCTCCTCCTCCTCCTCCTCCTCCTCCTGAATCAACACTGTAGTTTAACTGTTAGTCGTCTAGTAGAGGAGACAGCAGCTCAGGCACCTCCTCCTCCTCCTCCTCCTGAATCAACACTGTAGTTTAACTGTTAGTCGTCTAGTAGAGGAGACAGCAGCTCAGGCAGCACCTCCTCCTCCTCCTCCTGAATCAACACTGTAGTTTAACTGTTAGTCGTCTAGTAGAGGAGACAGCAGCTCTGGCAGCACCTCCTCCTCCTCCACCTCCTCCTCCTCCTGAATCAACACTGTAGTTTAACTGTTAGTCGTCTAGTAGAGGAGACAGCAGCTCAGGCAGCACCTCCTCCTCCTCCTCCTCCTCCTGAATCAACACTGTAGTTTAACTGTTAGTCGTCTAGTAGAGGAGACAGCAGCTCATGCAGCACCTCCTCCTCCTCCTCCTCCTCCTGAATCAACACTGTAGTTTAACTGTTAGTCGTCTAGTAGAGGAGACAGCAGCTCAGGCAGCACCTCCTCCTACTCCTCCTCCTCCTCCTGAATCAACACTGTAGTTTAACTGTTAGTCGTCTAGTAGAGGAGACAGCAGCTCAGGCACCTCCTCCTCCTCCTCCTCCTGAATCAACACTGTAGTTTAACTGTTAGTCGTCTAGTAGAGGAGACAGCAGCTCAGGCAGCACCTCCTCCTCCTCCTCCTGAATCAACACTGTAGTTTAACTGTTAGTCGTCTAGTAGAGGAGACAGCAGCTCTGGCAGCACCTCCTCCTCCTCCACCTCCTCCTCCTCCTGAATCAACACTGTAGTTTAACTGTTAGTCGTCTAGTAGAGGAGACAGCAGCTCAGGCAGCACCTCCTCCTCCTCCTCCTCCTCCTGAATCAACACTGTAGTTTAACTGTTAGTCGTCTAGTAGAGGAGACAGCAGCTCATGCAGCACCTCCTCCTCCTCCTCCTCCTCCTGAATCAACACTGTAGTTTAACTGTTAGTCGTCTAGTAGAGGAGACAGCAGCTCAGGCAGCACCTCCTCCTACTCCTCCTCCTCCTCCTCCTGAATCAACACTGTAGTTTAACTGTTAGTCGTCTAGTAGAGGAGACAGCAGCTCAGGCAGCACCTCCTCCTACTCCTCCTCCTCCTCCTCCTGAATCAACACTGTAGTTTAACTGTTAGTCGTCTAGTAGAGGAGACAGCAGCTCAGGCAGCACCTCCTCCTCCTCCTCCTCCTCCTCCTGAATCAACACTGTAGTTTAACTGTTAGTCGTCTAGTAGAGGAGACAGCAGCTCAGGCACCTCCTCCTCTTCCTCCTCCTCCTCCACCTGAATCAACACTGTAGTTTAACTGTTAGTCGTCAAATAGAGGAGACAGCAGCTCAGGCAGCACCTCCTCCTCCTGAATCAACACTGTAGTTTAACTGTTAGTCGTCTAGTAGAGGAGACAGCAGCTCAGGCAGCACCTCCTCCTCCTCCTGAATCAACACTGTAGTTTAACTGTTAGTCGTCTAGTAGAGGAGACAGCACCTCCTCCTCCTCCTCCTCCTCCTCCTGAATCAACACTGTAGTTTAACTGTTAGTCATCTAGTAGAGGAGACAGCAGCTCAGGCAGCACCTCCTCCTCCTCCTCCTCCTCCTGAATCAACACTGTAGTTTAACTGTTAGTCGTCTAGTAGAGGAGACAGCAGCTCAGGCAGCACCTCCTCCTCCTCCTCCTGAATCAACACTGTAGTTTAACTGTTAGTCGTCTTGTAGAGGAGACAGCAGCTCAGGCACCTCCTCCTCCTCCTCCTCCTCCTCCTGAATCAACACTGTAGTTTAACTGTTAGTCGTCTAGTAGAGGAGACAGCAGCTCAGGCACCTCCTCCTCCTCCTCCTCCTCCTGAATCAACACTGTAGTTTAACTTTTAGTCGTCTAGTAGAGGAGACAGCAGCTCAGGCAGCACCTCCTCCTCCTCCTCCTGAATCAACACTGTAGTTTACCTGTTAGTCGTCTAGTAGAGGAGACAGCAGCTCAGGCAGCACCTCCTCCTCCTCCTCCTACTCCTCCTCTCCGCTATTTGATTTGTTAGACGAAGCCAAGAAGTCATTGGCTTTTATAAATAGAAATTGTACGCATACCTTGATGTTTTCAGACTCATGTTCTTATCGGTGTCGTATTATTGAGCCCGTCTGTCCGTCCTGAATATCTTCAATTACTCCCTCCGTCTCTCCCTCCCTCCCTCCCTCCCTCCCTCCTCTCGATGTTCTTTCTATGTTTCTGAGCTGGGACATCGTTCCAGAACATTCTGTGTATTGGTGGTGAATGATCGTTAACTTATTCTGTGTGTTGGTGGTGAATGATCGTTAACTTATTCTGTGTATTGGAGATGAATGATCGTCCGCCCAGCATCACTACTCTGGACGGTTCTGACTTAGAATATGTGGACAACTACAAATACCTAGGTGTCTGGTTAGACTGTAAACTCTCCTTCCAGACTCACGTCAAACATCTCCAATCCAAAATTAAATCTAGAATCGGCTTCCTATTTCGCAACAAAGCATCCTTCACTCATGCTGCCAAACATACCCTCGTAAAACTGACCATCCTACCAATCCTCGACTTCGGCGATGTCATTTACAAAATAGCCTCCAACACTCTACTTAATAAACTGGATGCAGTCTATCACAGTGCCATCCGTTTTGTCACCAAAGCCCCATATACTACCCACCACTGCGACCTGTACGCTCTCGTTGGTTGGCCTTCGCTTCATACTCGTCGCCAAACCCACTGGCTCCAGGTCATCTACAAGACCCTGCTAGGTAAAGTCCCCCCTTATCTCCGCTCACTGGTCACCATAGCAGCACCCACCTGTAGCACGCGCTCCAGCAGGTATATCTCTCTGGTCACCCCCAAAGCCAATTCCTCCTTTGGCCGCCTCTCCTTCCAGTTCTCTGCTGCCAATGACTGGAACGAACTACAAAAATCTCTGAAGCTGGAAACACTTATCTCCCTCACTAGCTTTAAGCACCAGCTGTCAGAGCAGCTCACAGATCACAGCACCTGAACATAGCCCATCTGTAAACAGCCCATCTACCTACCTCATCCCCATACTGTATTTATTTATTTATCTTGCGCCTTTGCACCCCAGTATCTCTACTTGCACATTCATCTTCTGCACATCTACCATTCCGGTTTTTAATTGCTATATTGTAATTACTTCGCCACCATGGCCTATTTATTGCCTTAACTCCCTTATCTTACCTCATTTCCACTCACTGTATATAGACTTTTTGTTTTATTTTGTTCTACTGTATTATTGACTGTATGTTTGTTTTACTCCATGTGTAACTCTGTGTTGTTGTATGTTGTCGAACTGCTTTGCTTTATCTTGGCCAGGTCGCAGTTGTAAATGAGAACTTGTTCTCAACTTGCCTACCTGGTTAAATAAAGGACTTGTTCTCAACTAGCCTACCTGGTTAAATAAAAGTGAAATAAATAAATAAACTTATTCTGTGTGTTGGAGGTGAAGGATCATTTAAAATAAACACGGTCTGTTTATTTCGACCTCCCTGGTCCATCCCCTCCTAGACTTCTGCAGTCCCTAAAATGTGTGCATGAAAACAGCCCTTTATGTCTATGATATATCTATGATTTGTGCTGGGGACTGTTAGTGCTCATATCGCCCTGGAGTCGGCGGTTCCATCGCCCTGGTCGGCGGTTCCACTGCCCTGGAGTCAGCGGTTCCACCGCCCTGGAGTCAGCGGTTCCATCGCCCTGGAGTCAGCGGTTCCATCGCCCTGGTCGGCGGTTCCATCACCCTGGTCAGCGGGTTTATCACCCTGGTCGGCGGTTCCATCACCCTGGTCAGCGGGTTCCATCACCCTGGTGAGCGGGTTCCATCACCCTGGTCGGCGGGTTCCATCACCCTGGTCGGCGGGTTTATCACCCTGGTCAGCGGGTTCCATCACCCTGGTGAGCGGGTTTATCACCCTGGTCAGCGGGTTCCATCACCCTGGTCGGCGGGTTCCATCACCCTGGTCGGCGGGTTCCATCACCCTGGTCGGCGGTTCCATCACCCTGGTCGGCGGGTTTATCACCCTGGTCAGCCACTCACTTTCTGAACTAGTTCTAGTTTTGTCAATGAAACTTTAAAATACCTTCAATATAAAAATATGTAAACTGGGAAGAATCATTCAAGAATATGAATAATTAATAATAATAATTTAATAAATATTCCCTTTAATAATTAAAGGGAATATTTACTCTGTGAGCCCTGAGAAGAAACGTGTGGACTATAGTTTAATATTCCCAGTAGGCACATTCCACATATTGTACATACATGTGATAAATAAAAAGGATTTTATTCGGTGTTGATAGAAAATGTTCTTGAAGCCCTGGGGGGGAAACCCCCTGTGAAATAATGCAGGTCAAAGCTTGAGAACATGAAACATGGTGACTATGAGGATAATACTGAGCTGTCCTTGGTATGTGTGTAACCTAGCTAGATATTCAGTGAACAGGGCTTTTGGGTAGAGAAGCCCTCTGTGAAAGGGGGGGGGGGGGTCTCGGTGCCCGGGGAGCCGTTTTACTGTTGTTCTACTAAAGCCTTTTAACGGTGTATGATCCGTTCTGTTCCGTCTTTATTTTGTTGGCCACGCCCTGCCTCTCTCTTTTTGGAAACACTAAACCGACTGAACCTGCCCCACGCCCGCCTTGCTTCCTCCTCTCATCGCATGACTTGACATGGATAGAAAAGAGCACAAGCTCTGAACTATTACCATCAGACTCCAGTCCTACCGAACCGAGACAAGTGGATAACCCAGTCAGACGGGATAGCTGACTAGACCACACAGACAGACAGATCACAGCCTTGCATTTACATCGCTACAGTCTGTTCTCTCATGCACCGTCCCGTTTAATCTGTCGCCTCTGCCGTTATTGTTATATGATTATTATTGCGGCAGTTCGCACCTTGTTATTCCGGTGTGGAGGAGGGGAGTAAATTTATATGGCCGCGACGCTAATCACGATGAGCGCTGGGACCGGGTCCGGGACCGGGCAGGACGAGATGTTCTACACCCTGCTGAAGCCCATGCTTTCGGAAGGCTTCCCGGTCGAGGAGTCGGCTCTGTTCGGTTTCGATCCCAAGAACGTAGTGACGGAAAGGAGTGGACAGAGTGAATACACGCAGCAGGTAATGTAGTGTCAGTCTGTGTTGTTTATCTCAGAATGGGCGAGGTTGGTAGCATGTTGCAAAGCACCAGGCTGTCTGTTTCGCTGTCATAGGGAATTATATACTATAATAAAACATCTACAGGAGATTGACGCTTTAATTGTGCGGAATAATAATGTCTCCTGATTTTTTTGGGGGGTTTGTTTTGGTCGTAAGTATTTTTATCATTCGATGTGTAGGCCTATGGGTCGGGACACAGCAGGAGGATTACATGTGATGGGGAACGAGATCCATCGTAGAGACGGCAGGGTAGCCTAGTGGTTAGAGCGTTGGACTAGTTAACCGAAAGGTTGCTGGATCAAATCCCTGAGCTGACAAGGTACAAATCTGTCGTTCCACTGTTCCTAGTCCGTCATTGAAAATAAGAATGTATTCTTAATAACTGACTAGTTAAATACATTTTTTTAAATAGCAAGACGCATTTAGCGCATAGTTCATTGGAGCTGGTAGGACAGGCAGCTATGCCAGACTGTGCCAGTTGCTCACAATTGGTTTCTTGGCTCTCGTTCTCATCAACAACTGACTCCGTCCGATTCCATCTACTCTCTAACGCGCGGTGCGGGATCCGGACCCAACCCGATATAGTAGGTAGAAACTTCCCAGCAATGTCGACAGACTGCCCGACCGCCTTAATCGGAAAACACTTGTGACAGATATACATGACCAGTTAACAGCTGGACGATCTAAACGACAGAAATAGAAAAGCTTTCCTTCAGCCAGCAAGCTATTGCGTAAAGAACAGGACAGAGCAGTTACTTTGTAGGGACAAGAGGGTGTTTTCCTTCCATTTCCTTCATTGGTTGGATGATCTTTTAATGAGTTATTTATGTGGCGCCTTAATAAGAGTTTATTATGGTGTGTGTGTGTGTGTGTGTTTTTTTCCCCCACTGAGCTGAGGGAATGGAGAGAGAGTCAGGTTCATTCCTTCATCATGACCACCTGTCAGTAGGCTGCTGTCCCAAATGGCACCCTATTCCCTATGTAGTGCACTACTTTTAATCACAGCCAACCTATCTATGGGTGCCGTTTTTAGGAAGCAGATAGTGCCTGTTTTAAAGCCCTCTGGTCTGGTTGGTGTGAGTACAGTTTACAGCTGAGGGAGGAATGTGGCAGCAGCTCACTGAAGGCTACTTGATAAATGTTTGACTGGTGACTCTGTCTGTCCTATCAAACATTACTACCGGACTCCTCATCCCACTGGCCACCACATAGTTTCAGCGTGACACATTCAAACACTGGTTCTGAACTCTTAAATGGACTATACAGATGTTGTATCTTAATTTGATCACTCTTTTCTTGCGGAGAATTTCCCTGCATCGAAAACCCATTTTTTAATTTTTTTATTAATTAGTTGAAAACAAGTCCTTTATTTAACCAGGTAGGCTAGTTGAGAACAAGTCCTTTATTTAACCAGGTAGGCTAGTTGAGAACAAGTTCTCATTTACAATTGCGACCTGGCCAAGATAAAGCAAAGCAGTTCGACACATACAACAACACAGAGTTACACATGGAGTAAAACAAACGTACAGTCAATAATACAGTAGAAAAAATACAAATCTATATACAGCGAGTTCAAATGAGGTAAGATAAGGGAGTTAAGGTAGTAAATAGGCCATGGTGACGAAGTAATTACAATTTACTAACAAACGATTATATTAACAGTATTGCAGTTTTCATGTAGTCTACTTTCGGGCCAGCTAATAGCCTATCGACCGATCAAGTAACATTACTTGATGTTCAGATCCTATTGCTGCAGGATTATTTCGCTGTGACAGTATAGGTCAAATTAAGATTCTACATCTGTATGTGGTTTGAAATGATTGATGAATTTGAATTAGACGTGACCAAATTTGTTGGTACCGCTCCACAAAAAACTAAACATTTTGAATTTTCTCTGAAATACTTTTGTCAGTTTCAAGTTAATTGCCATCCATCATTTGTTTGTTCCATATTTAATAGAAATCAGCTTTTGATTTTTTTTTATTCAACATAATATTATAAATAATAAAACAAAATGAAAATGACATGGAGAAAAATGATGGGACCCTTAACCTAATATTTTGTTGCACAACCTTCAGATGCAATCAAATGTTTTCTGTAGCTCTCAATGAGACGTCTGCACCTGTTAACAGGTCGTTTTAGCCCACTCTTCCTGAGCAAACTGCTCCAGCTATCTCAGGTTTGATGGGTACCTTCTGCACCTGTTAACAGGTAGTTTGGCCCACTCTTCCTGAGCAAACTGCTCCAGCTGTCTCAGGGTACCTTCTGCACCTGTTAACAGGTAGTTTTAGCCCACTCTTCCTGAGCAAACTGCTCCAGCTATCTCAGAGTACCTTCTGCACCTGTTAACAGGTCGTTTTAGCCCACTCTTCCTGAGCAAACTGCTCCAGCTATCTCAGGGTACCTTCTGCACCTGTTAACAGGTAGTTTTGGCCCACTCTTCCTGAGCAAACTGCTCCAGCTGTCTCAGGGTACCTTCTGCACCTGTTAACAGGTAGTTTTGGCCCACTCTTCCTGAGCAAACTGCTCCAGCTGTCTCAGGGTACCTTCTGCACCTGTTAACAGGTAGTTTTGGCCCACTCTTCCTGAGCAAACTGCTCCAGCTATCTCAGGGTACCTTCTGCACCTGTTAACAGGTAGTTTTGGCCCACTCTTCCTGAGCAAACTGCTCCAGCTATCTCAGGGTACCTTCTGCACCTGTTAACAGGTAGTTTTGGCCCACTCTTCCTGAGCAAACTGCTCCAGCTATCTCAGGGTACCTTCTGCACCTGTTAACAGGTAGTTTTGGCCCACTCTTCCTGAGCAAACTGCTCCAGCTATCTCAGAGTACCTTCTGCACCTGTTAACAGGTAGTTTTGGCCCACTCTTCCTGAGCAAACTGCTCCAGCTATCTCAGGGTACCTTCTGCACCTGTTAACAGGTAGTTTTGGCCCACTCTTCCTGACCAGGTTTGATGGGTACCTTCTCCAGACTGTACGATTCAACTCTTTCCGTAGATGTTCGATAGGATTCAGATCAGGACTCATTAGAAGGACACTTCAGAATAATCCAATAAATGGTTTTGTTCTTATTTATTCTATGGGTTTTGTTTAGCTGTGTGTTTTGGGTTATTATCCTATTGGAGAAAACCTGCGACTGAGACAGAGCTTTCTGACACTGGGCAGTACGTTTCGAATCCAGAATGCCTTTGATAGTCTTGAGATTTCATTGTGCCCCTGCACAGATTCAAGGTACCCTGTGCCAGGCGCGGCACAGCAGCCCCAGAACATAACCCGAGCCTCCTCCATGTTTCACTGTGGGAGTGATGTTCTTTACTTTGAAAACTTTTTATTTCTTCATCTGTGAACATAGAGCTGATGTGACTTGCCAAAAAAAAAGGCTCCAGTTTTGATTCATCAGTACAAAGGACATTCTCCCAGAAGGATTGTGGCTTGTCGATATGCACTTTAGCAAATTCCAGTCTGCCATTAAAAAAAATATATATATCGTTTTTCTTTTCAAAAGTGGATTCCTCCTGCATCTTCTTCTATGGAACTGACTTTCACTCAACAACAAAAAAAAAACGCGCGAAACACCTTGGAGTTCAGCTTGTATCTCTTTTTCAGTTATCCTTTGTTCTTCTTCTACAATTCACACTATCTTTCTGTTCAATCTGAGGTCGTTTTTTTTTATTTGTAATATCCCCCCCCCCCTTATTTATAATATTTTCTAAGGGGAACCAACAACATGTGACCAAGCCATTCTAGAATATCTTTTATAGAAGAAGCAATAATTAATCTCTTTTCACAGCTTCTTTGCTTTATTCTGACACACCAAAGACATGCAAGTATTCATGATTTAAAATAGCTTTTAATTTCACCACTTTTTTTCAGGAGGAATTAAGCGTTATTTCAATGAGCTGTAAGGGTACCAACACATTTGAACACTTCAGTCATTTTACAGACGTTAATGTAGATACCTGAATCTATATTCTTCCTATCCATAATGCAGCATGTTGATGATATTGATTTGTATCACTTGATGATCAAAGATGTAAGCAAAAATCTATTCAAATATTGTTTCACTATCAAGTTAATTAAAACCGAAATCAATTAAAAGATTGTTTCACTATTAAGTTAATTAAAACCGAAATCAATTAAAAGATTGTTTCACTATTAAGTTAATTAAAACCGAAATCAATTAAAAGATTGTTTCACTATTAAGTTAATTAAAACCGAAATCAATGAAAAGATTGTTTCACTATTAAGTTAATTAAAACAGAAATCAATTAAAAGATTGTTTCACTATTAAGTTAATTAAAACCAAAGTGAAATTGCAAAACATCTAGATTATTTTTCCATTTACATTAGAAAAATAGAGCTTTGTTTCAGAATGAATAATGAGCCAACCTTTTCAAGTAAGTCTGTCTGTTTTGTCTCGCTCTCTCCTCAGACAGGGAAGAGTGAGCTGGATAAGTACCTCTCCCCTCAGACGCACCTCCTGACGCCCCATCTCGACCCTCCAGAGCAGAACATGTCTCGGCGGGACAGTGCCTCTGTGATGGATCATTTCTTTGGTGACGACCAGGGTGGATCTCCTTACAGCATCAACATGAACGTCTTCCTACCCGACCTGGCCTACCTGAGGATGGGCTTGTGTCGGCCGGCACGCCCGGGGCCTGGGGGTAACGTTGGAGGCATGGGCCAGCAGGTCAAAACAGAACCACCTTCTTCCTCCTCTCCCTTCGCCCATCCTCATCCTCACTGCCCCAGCAGCAGCGTCCACGGTAACAGCACCAGCCTTTCCATGGTAACGTCGTCTTCTTCTTCGTTGCCAGAGTTCACTAGCGTGTTCAGCCCGTCGGGTGACGGTGACCCGGCCTCTGACGCCGTGGCAACGGGCGGTTCTGTTTACGTGAAGGAGGAGCTGGGGTCGTTCGATCTGCCACACGACGACTCTCTGTTCCAGCTGCTCTCTGCAGAGCTGGACCCCGCCCCTCTCGCGCCCATGCATCACCACGGCAACAATGCTCATCACCGGACGGTGCAGAATCACGGGGTTTCCGGTCACTCGCCCTTCATGCACACCTTCCACGACCTGCACTTAGCCGCCCAGGCCCAGCAGCAACACCAACAACTACAGACTGCCAAGTCAAGCTACTGTGGTGGGCTGCACAGCGTGGGGGGGGCCTACCCTCACCCTCACTTCCTCCAGCAGCCCCAGCATCATCAGGCCAAGGCCTCCTACCTGCCCCCATCTCCTCCCAGCTCAGAGCCCAGCTCCCCAGATCGTCAGAAGGACCTCCTTCAGAACCTCTCCCCTCCTCCTTCCTATGCCGCCACCATCGCCTCCAAGCTGGGAGTCAGCGTGTCCCCTTGTCTTTCCCCCACCGGTGTGGCTCGGCCCCCAGCCTCGAGTCTAACTCAAGCCCCAGGCTCCGGCCCAGCTCCAAGCCTGAACCAGTCCGTCCAAGTCCGTTACAACCGCAGGACCAACCCAGACCTGGAGAAGAGAAGGATACATCACTGTGACTTCCCAGGTCAGGACTCTCTCTCTCTCTCTCACTCTCACTCTCACTCTCTCACTCTCTCACTCTCTCACACTCTCACTCACAGGTTATACTGTTTCTCTACTATCCATCCCTCCCTCCCTCAGCTGCAGAGCTTTACTTTAGGTTTACTTTCTAATGTGTGTTGGTAGTCTATTTCAGTGTAGTCATGAAGACTTGTTCCTAGCTCACATGCAATACGTCGTTTACCATCAATTAGCTCCGTGTCTGTAGGTCTGTAGTGTCCTGTGTTATGGGTGGTGGTCTGATTAGCTCAGTGTCCTGTGTTATGGGTGGTGGTCTGATTAGCTCCGTGTCTGTAGGTCTGTAGTGTCCTGTGTTATGGGTGGTGGTCTGATTAGCTCAGTGTCCTGTGTTATGGGTGGTGGTCTGATTAGCTCCGTGTCTGTAGGTCTATAGTGTCCTGTGTTATGGGTGGTGGTCTGATTAGCTCGGTGTCTGTAGGTCTATAGTGTCCTGTGTTATGGGTGGTGGTCTGATTAGCTCAGTGTCTGTAGGTCTGTAGTGTCCTGTGTTATGGGTGGTGGTCTGATTAGCTCAGTGTCCTGTGTTATGGGTGGTGGTCTGATTAGCTCAGTGTCCTGTGTTATGGGTGGTGGTCTGATTAGCTCCGTGTCTGTAGGTCTGTAGTGTCCTGTGTTATGGGTGGTGGTCTGATTAGCTCAGTGTCCTGTGTTATGGGTGGTGGTCTGATTAGCTCAGTGTCCTGTGTTATGGGTGGTGGTCTGATTAGCTCAGTGTCCTGTGTTATGGGTGGTAGTCTGATTAGCTCAGTGTCCTGTGTTATGGGTGGTGGTCTGATTAGCTCCGTGTCTGTAGGTCTATAGTGTCCTGTGTTATGGGTGGTGGTCTGATTAGCTCAGTGTCCTGTGTTATGGGTGGTGGTCTGATTAGCTCAGTGTCCTGTGTTATGGGTGGTGGTCTGATTAGCTCAGTGTCCTGTGTTATGGGTGGTAGTCTGATTAGCTCAGTGTCCTGTGTTATGGGTGGTGGTCTGATTAGCTCCGTGTCTGTAGGTCTATAGTGTCCTGTGTTATGGGTGGTGGTCTGATTAGCTCAGTGTCCTGTGTTATGGGTGGTGGTCTGATTAGCTCCGTGTCTGTAGGTCTGTAGTGTCCTGTGTTATGGGTGGTGGTCTGATTAGCTCAGTGTCCTGTGTTATGGGTGGTGGATCTGACTCAGTGAATTTTAGTAAACATTACTATTCTCTCTGTGTGTGTTGCCTCTGAATGATGTGACGTTGAATAATTCAGTAATCGACAGCAGGCTTTTAGTCAGCTCTAAGGTGTGTCCCAAATGGCACCCTATTCCCTACATCGTGCCCTCGTTGGGACCAGAACCCTGGTCAAAAGTAGTGCACTATCTAGGGAATAGGGTGTTCGTTTTGGATGCGAACAAGCCTCTAGAGATCTGTCAAGAGAAACACAGAAAATGGACTAGCAAGACGGATTGTTATTGGTTGCATCAAACTGACAGTGAATCACAGCTAGAAAAACACACCAGTCAGTCACTGAAACACACACACACACACACACACACACACACACACACACAGACACACACAGAGACACACACAGAGAGACACACACAGACACACACAGAGAGACACACACACACACACACAGACACACACACAGACACACACACAGACACACACACACACACACAGAGAGACACACACACAGAGAGACACACACACACAGAGAGAGACACACAGAGAGAGACACACACACAGAGACACACACACCGAGAGACACACACACACACACACACACACACACACACACACAGAGAGACACACAGAGAGACACACAGAGAGACACACAGAGAGAGACACACACACACACACACACACACACACACACACACACACACACACACACACACACACACACACAGAGACACACACACACACACACACACACACACACACACACACACACACCGAGAGAGACACAGAGACACACACACAGAGACACACACACACAGACACACACACACACACACGGACTCCTCTACGGTTAATATAATACTAATGTACTCCAGCTTGTCAGCAGCTCTCGTGCCCTCTCACTAATGTTAGATGATGTCAGATAGCCTCTGGCTCTGGGATTGGAAGCTTACAAAACTCCTCGGCATGTCTCGACTGGCGTTTTGGTGAATGGTATCAGGACTCAGGGAGACGGTGTTACGGAGCCTTAACCCTAATAACAGAGCCTTAACCCTAATAACGGAGCCTTAACCTTAATAACGGAGCCTTAACCCTAATAACGGAGCCTTAACCCTAATAACAGAGCCTTAACCCTAATAACGGAGCCTTAACCCTAATAACGGAGCCTTAACCCTAATAACAGAGCCTTAACCCTAATAACAGAGCCTTAACCCTAATAACGGAGCCTTAACCCTAATAACAGAGCCTTAACCCTAATAACGGAGCCTTAACCCTAATAACGGAGCCTTAACCCTAATAACAGAGCCTTAACTCTAATAACGGAGCCTTAACCCTAATAACAGAGCCTTAACCTAATAACAGAGCCTTAACCCTAATAACGGAGCCTTAACCCTAATAACGGAGCCTTAACCCTAATAACGGAGCCTTAACCCTAATAACGGAGCCTTAACCCTAATAACGGAGCCTTAACCCTAATAACGGAGCCTTAACCCTAATAACGGAGCCTTAACCCTAATAACAGAGCCTTAACTCTAATAACAGAGCCTTAACTCTAATAACGGAGCCTTAACCCTAATAACAGAGCCTTAACCCTAATAACGGAGCCTTAACCCTAATAACGGAGCCTTCGGAAAGTATTCAGACCCTTTACTTTTTCAACGTTTTGTTACATTACAGCCTTATTCTAAATGTATTAAATATCACCCTCATCAATCTACACACAATACCCCATAATGACATCACAACACCCCATAATGACATCACCATACCCCATAATGACATCACAACACCCCATAATGACATCACCATACCCCATACTGACATCACCATACCCCATAATGACATCACAATACCCCATACTGACATCACAATACCCCATACTGACATCACAATACCCCATAATGACATCACCATACCCCATGATGACATCACAATACCCCATGATGACATCACAATACCCCATACTGACATCACAATACCCCATACTGACATCACAATACCCCATAATGACATCACAATACCCCATAATGACATCACCATACCCCATACTGACATCACAATACCCCATACTGACATCACCATACCCCATACTGACATCACAATACCCCATACTGACATCACCATACCCCATACTGACATCACAATACCCCATACTGACATCACCATACCCCATACTGACATCACCATACCCCATACTGACATCACAATACCCCATACTGACATCACAATACCCCATACTGACATCACCATACCCCATACTGACATCACAATACCCCATACTGACATCACCATACCCCATACTGACATCACAATACCCCATACTGACATCACCATACCCCATACTGACATCACCATACCCCATACTGACATCACAATACCCCATAATGACATCACCATACCCCATAATGACATCACAATACCCCATAATGACATCACAATACCCCATACTGACATCACCATACCCCATGATAGCATCACCATACCCCAGGATGACATCACAATACCCCATGATGACTTCACAATACCCCAGGATGACATCACAATACCCCATGATGACATCACAATACCCCATGATGACATCACAATACCCCATAATGACAAAGCCAAAACAGGTTTAGACATTTTTGCTAATTTATTACAAATAAAAAACATTTCCTCATCAAACTACTCTTTACCCTATAATGACAAAGAGAACACAGGTTCTTAGAAATGTCTGCTCATTTAAAAACCGTTACCTTATTTACATAAGTATTCAGACCCTTTGCTATGAGACTCTAAATTGAGCTCAGGTGCATCATGTTTTCATTGATCATCCTTGAGATGTTTCTACAACTTGATTGGAGTCCACCTGTGGTAAATTCAATTGATTGGACATGATTTGGAAAGGCACACACCTGTCTATATAAGGTCCCACAGTTGACAGTGCATGTCAGAGCAAAAACCAAGCCATGAAGTTGAAGGAATTATCCATAGTGCTTCAGGACAGGGTTGTGTCGAGGCACAGATCTGGGGAAGGGTACCAAAACATTTCTGCTGCATTGAAGGTCCCCAAAAACACAGTGGCGTCCATCATTCTGAAATGGAAGAAGTTTGGAACCACCAAGACTCTTCCTAGAGCTGGCCGCCCGGCCAAACTGAGCAATCGGGGGAGAAGGGCCTTGGTCAGGGAGGTGACCAAGAACCCAGTGGTCACTCTGACAGAGCTCCAGAGTTCCTCTGTGGAGATGGAGGAACCTTCCAGAAGGACAACCATCTCTGCAGCACTCTGCCAATCTAGCCTTTTATGCTAGAGTGGCCAGACGGAAGCCACTCCTCAGTAAAAGACACATGACAGCCCGCTTGGAGTTTGTCAAAAGGCACATAAAGAATCTCAGACCATGAGAAACAAGATTCTCTGATCAGATGAAACCAAGATTGAACTCTTTGGCCTAAATGTCAAGCGTCACGTCTGGAGGAAACCTGGCACCATCCCTACGGTGAATCATGGTGGTGGAAGCATCAGGCTGGGGGGATGTTTTTCAGCGGCAGGGACTGGGAGCCCTCAGACTGGGGCTAAGCTTCACTTTCCAAAAGGACAACGACCCTAAGCAGACAGCCAAGACAACGCAGGAGTGGCTTCGGGACAAGTCTCTGAATGTCATTGAGTGGCCCAGCCAGAGCCCAGACTTGAACCCGATCGAACATCTCTGGAGAGACCTGAAAATAGCTGTGCAGCGACGCTCCCCATCCAACCTGACAGAGCTTGAGAGGATCTGCAGAGAAGAATGGGAGAAACTCCCCAAATACAGGTGTGCCAAGCTTGTAGCATCATACCCAAGAAGACTTGACGCTGTAATCGCTGCCAAAGGCGCTTCAACAAAAGTACTGAGTAAAGGGTCTGAATACTGATGGAAATGTGCTATTTTTTTATTTGTATAAATTAGCTAAAATTTCAAAAACCTGTTTTTGCTTTGTCATTATGGGGTAATGTGTGTACATTGAGGATTTAAAAAAAATATATATATTTTTGAATGAGGCTGTAACGTAACAACGTGGAAAAATTCAAGGTGTCTGAATACTTTCAGAATGCACAGTATTGTAGAACTTCAGATACCACAGATATATAGTATTGTAGAACAGCAGATACCACAGATATATAGTATTGTAGAACTTCAGATACCACAGATATATAGTATTGTAGAACAGCAGATACCACAGATATATAGTATAGTAGAACAGCAGAATCCATAGATATATAGTATAGTAGAACAGCAGAATCCACAGATATATAGTATTGTAGAACAGCAGATACCACAGATATATAGTATAGTAGAACAGCAGAATCCACAGATATATAGTATTGTAGAACAGCAGATACCACAGATATATAGTATAGTAGAACAGCAGAATCCATAGATATATAGTATAGTAGAACAGCAGAATCCACAGATATATAGTATTGTAGAACAGCAGATACCACAGATATATAGTATAGTAGAACAGCAGATACCACAGATATATAGTATTTTATAACATAATTCCATTGAGAGAGAGTATTGTATAACATATACTGTAGATAGTATTGTATAACACATACTGTAGAGAGTATTGTAGAACAGAGAGAGAGAGTATTGTAGAACATATACTGTAGATAGTATTGTATAACACATACTGTAGAGAGTATTGTAGAACAGATAGTATTGTAGAACAGCGGAATCCATAGACGGATAGTATTGTGGATCAGAGGGCTCGCAGTTGTGGAACAGAACATTTGATGTATGTTGTACATATTCCTGAACTTGTGCCTATTTTATAATCCTGACAATATAGTTTTCTTCTTCTTCTGTGTATCGTTTCCCAGGATGTAAGAAAGTGTACACCAAGTCTTCCCATCTAAAAGCCCACCTGAGGACCCACACTGGTAAGATCTTCTCTCTCTTTTAATTAACCGTGTTTTACATTTTATTTTTTATATAAAACGACCTCGTTTAAAGGCGGGTGGCGTTGGCCTCTTTTCTTTCTTTACTTTTGGTCGTGTTCCTCGTGGTGTTGCTAGGCAGGAGCGTAGTCTTGGCATGCGTTATGCATTCATTCCTTGCATGCTGCTTGGGGAAGTTATCCCAGCTCCGCCCGCCCCAATAGACGGATAAGTTGACAACACTTCAACAACAAAAAAAAGCCCCGCTCTCTGTCAGCAGGAGTTGTAGAATATTCAGCAGCTCTGGAATGTTTCAGGAATTCTAGAACGTTTTCATCTGTGAGGGTTGAGGGGGGGCTTTCTGTGAGGGTTGAGGGGGGGCTTTCTGTGAGGGTTGAGGGGGGGCTTTCTGTGAGGGTTGAGGGGGGGCTTTCTGTGAGGGTTGAGGGGGGCTTTCTGTGAGGGTAGAGAGGGGGGCTTTCTGTGAGGGTAGAGAGGGGGGCTTTCTGTGAGGGTAGAGAGGGGGCTTTCTGTGAGGGTTGAGGGGGGGCTTTCTGTGAGGGTAGAGAGGGGGGCTTTCTGTGAGGGTAGAGAGGGGGGCTTTCTGTGAGGGTAGAGAGGGGGGCTTTCTGTGAGGGTAGAGAGGGGGGCTTTCTGTGAGGGTAGAGAGGGGGCTTTCTGTGAGGGTAGAGAGGGGGCTTTCTGTGAGGGTAGAGAGGGGGGCTTTCTGTGAGGGTAGAGGGGGGGGCTTTCTGTGAGGGTAGGGGGGGGCTTTCTGTGAGGGTAGAGGGGGGGCTTTCTGTGAGGGTAGAGGGGGGGCTTTCTGTAAGGGTTTGAGGGGGGGCTTTCTGTGAGGGTAGGGGGGGCTTTCTGTGAGGGTAGAGAGGGGGGCTTTCTGTGAGGGTAGAGGGGGGGCTTTCTGTAAGGGTTTGAGGGGGGCTTTCAGTAAGGGTTTGAGGGGGGCTTTCTGTGAGGGTTGAGGGGTGTTCTACATACAGTATAACGTGTGTTGCGTCCCTGTCAACCTGTTATTTTCCTGTTCTCCTCCTGACTGTGTGTGTGTGTGTGTGTGTGTGTGTGTGTGTGTGTGTGTGTGTGTGTGTGTGTGTGAGAAACGGGTCATGTTAATAACCAGAATGTAGCAGCAGAGACGCAGGCTGTCCCGTCGTGGAATGGGTACAGTAGGTCCTGACTGTGTGTGGTTAACTCTGGGATAAGGGATATTCTGGGGTGGGGGGGGGAATGTGCTGCGTATAGACCAGTCATACCAGATAGAGAAACAGTGCAGTTGAATATTCCAGATCGGGTTCTGGACTAATGGACTAGACTGGACTAATATATCTATATCTCTTCTCTCTATCTTCCATACCGACTTCTCCTCAACCAATCACGTGTCTTTAGAAAGCAGATGTCACAAAGTGCTTGTACAGAAACTCAGTTTAAATCTCCAAATGGAAAGCGATGCAGGTGTAGAAGCACGGTGGCTCAGGAAAAACTCCCTAGGAAAAACTCCCCAAGAAAGGCAGGAACCTAGGAAGAAACCTAGAGAGGAACCAGGCTATGAGGGGTGGCCGGTCCTCTTCTGGCTGTGCTGGGTAGAGAGGAACCAGGCTATGAGGGGTGGCCAGTCCTCTTCTGGCTGTGCCGGGTAGAGAGGAACCAGGCTATGAGGGGTGGCCATTCCTCTTCTGGCTGTGCCGGGTAGAGAGGAACCAGGCTATGAGGGGTGGCCAGTCCTCTTCTGGCTGTGCCGGGTGGAGATTAGAAACCTAGAGAGGAACCAGGCTATGAGGGGTGACCAGTCCTCTTCTGGCTGTGCCAGGTGGAGATTAGAAACCTAGAGAGGAACCAGGCTATGAGGGGTGACCAGTCCTCTTCTGGCTGTGCCAGGTGGAGATTAGAAACCTAGAGAGGAACCAGGCTATGAGGGGTGGACCAGTCCTCTTCTGGCTGTGCCGGGTGGAGATTAGAAACCTAGAGAGGAACCAGGCTATGAGGGGTGGCCAGTCCTCTTCTGGCTGTGCCGGGTGGAGATTAGAAACCTAGAGAGGAACCAGGCTATGAGGGGTGGCCAGTCGTCTTCTGGCTGTGCTGGGTGGAGATTAGAAACCTAGAGAGGAACCAGGCTATGAGGGGTGGACCAGTCCTCTTCTGGCTGTGCTGGGTGGAGATTAGAAACCTAGAGAGGAACCAGGCTATGAGGGGTGGACCAGTCCTCTTCTGGCTGTGCTGGGTGGAGATTAGAAACCTAGAGAGGAACCAGGCTATGAGGGGTGGACCAGTCCTCTTCTGGCTGTGCTGGGTGGAGATTAGAAACCTAGAGAGGAACCAGGCTATGAGGGGTTGGCCAGTCCTCTTCTGGCTGTGCTGGGTGGAGATTAGAAACCTAGAGAGGAACCAGGCTCTGAGGGGTGGCCAGTCCTCTTCTGGCTGTGCCGGGTAGAGAGGCACCAGGCTATGAGGGATGGGCCAGTCCTCTTCTGGCTGTGCCGGGTAGAGAGGAACCAGGCTATGAGGGGTGGCCCGTCCTCTTCTGGTTGTGCCGGGTGGAGATTATAACAGAACATGGCCTAGATGTTCAAATGTTCATAAATGACCAGCAGGGTCAGATAATAATAATCACAGTGGTTGTCGAGGGTGCAACAGGTCAGCACCTCAGGAGTAAATGTCAGTTGGCTTTTCATAGCCGACCATTCAGAGGTCGAGACAGCAGGTGTGGTAGAGAGGCAGAGAGAGAGCGGGAGAGTCGAAAACAGCAGGTCTGGGACAGGTAGCACGTCCGGTGAACAGGTCAGGGTTCCATAGCCGCAGGCAGAACAGTTGAAACTGGAGCCGCAGCACGACCAGGTGGACTGGGGGACAGCAAGGAGTCATCAGGCCAGATAATCCGGGGGCATGGTCTCTCTGTCTCTCTCTCTGTCTCTCTCTCTCTGTCTCTCTCTCTCTCTCTCTCTCTCACACAGAGAGTGTAATATGAGATAAGCCATGTAAACAAGGAGCTGTAGTTTAGGTGTGGTCCTCCCAGGCAGTCAGAAACATATTCCCCTGGTAATATCTGTATATTCCTGGTCTAGTTCTCTGATCTGGGAAACACATCCTCCTATCATCCAGTAGATTGTAATGGTTATTAAACGGCTCTCTGTAGGAGACGACGTATCTGTGTGCTTCCTGTTGGGAACGGCTAGAGGTTTTATGACACGGACTGTTTGACAAGGGTGCACACACACACACACACACACACACACTCTGCTCCAACAACCTGGATAACGGATGCTGTTGGAGAGATGAAACGAGGGCTTCCAACACAGGTGAATGAGAGGCATTAGGAAGTGTGTGTGTGTGTGTGTGTGTGTGTGTGTGTGTGTGTGTGTGTGTGTGTGTGTGTGTGTGTCTGAAGGGCCTTGACTATGGGCAGGTTAATCATTTCAGGTGAACTCAATGCACCTGTCTCTGAGGAGGGGGAGGAGTGGAGCAATCCACCTGTCTCTGAGGAGTGGAGCAATCCACCTGTCTCTGAGGAGTGGAGCAATCCACCTGTCTCTGAGGAGTGGAGCAATCCACCTGTCTCTGAGGAGTGGAGCAATCCACCTGTCTTTGAGGAGTGGAGCAATCCACCTGTCTCTGAGGAGTGGAGCAATCCACCTGTCTCTGAGGAGTGGAGCAATCCACCTGTCTCTGAGGAGTGGAGCAATCCACCTGTCTCTGAGGAGTGGAGCAATCCACCTGTCTCTGAGGAGTGGAGCAATCCACCTGTCTCTGAGGAGTGGAGCAATCCACCTGTCTCTGAGGAGTGGAGCAATCCACCTGTCTCTGAGGAGTGGAGCAATCCACCTGTCTCTGAGGAGTGGAGCAATCCACCTGTCTCTGAGGAGTGGAGCAATCCACCTGTCTCTGAGGAGTGGAGCAATCCACCTGTCTCTGAGGAGTGGAGCAATCCACCTGTCTCTGAGGAGTGGAGCAATCCACCTGTCTCTGAGGAGTGGAGCAATCCACCTGTCTCTGAGGAGTGGAGCAATCCACCTGTCTCTGAGGAGTGGAACAATCCACCTGTCTCTGAGGAGTGGAGCAATCCACCTGTCTCAGGAGTGGAGCAATCCACCTGTCTCAGGAGTGGAGCAATCCACCTGTCTCTGAGGAGTGGAGCAATCCACCTGTCTCTGAGGAGTGGAGCAATCCACCTGTCTCTGAGGAGTGGAGCAATCCACCTGTCTCTGAGGAGTGGAGCAATCCACCTGTCTCTGAGGAGTGGAGCAATCCACCTGTCTCTGAGGAGTGGAGCAATCCACCTGTCTCTGAGGAGTGGAGCAATCCACCTGTCTCTGAGGAGTGGAGCAATCCACCTGTCTCTGAGGAGTGGAGCAATCCACCTGTCTCTGAGGAGTGGAACAATCCACCTGTCTCTGAGGAGGGGGAGGAGTGGAACAATCCACCTGTTTCTGATGGGGGTAGGAGTGGAGCCTTGAGGGGGGGGTTGTCTCTAACACACATAACTCTACCAGTCCAGACATGTCTGCCACTGCGTACCTCCCTCGCTCCCTGCCCTCTCGTTGGGGGGGTCGGTCTTCACCCCTACACACTCCCACAACCCCTCCACCTACCCGGAGTTGGTCTCTCCCATAGAGATGGCTCTTTTCACTTCAACTGGTTTTGCACAGAGCAATATATATATATATATATATACTGCATTCCGAAAGTATTCAGACCCCTTGACTTTTTCCACATTTTGTTACGTTACAGCCTTATTCTAAAATGGATTAAAAAAAATTTTACCCCCTCATCAAAACTACCCATAATACTCCGTAATGACTACCCACAATACCCCATAATGACAAAGCAAAAACAGGTTTTAGACATTTTTGCAGATGTATTGAGAAGAAATATATATAATTCACATTTCAGACCTTTTACTCAGTACTTTGTAGAAGCACCTTTTTGGCAGCGATTACAGCCTCGAGTCTTCTCGGGTCTGACGCTACAAGCTCGGCACGCCGTCTCCTCTGAACAGTTGATGTTGAGATGTGTCTGTTACTTGAACTCTGTGAAGCGTTTATTTGGGCTGCAATTTCAGATTTCATAGCGAATTTATGGTTTTTGCGACTACACTTGAAGAAACTTTGAATAAGGGTTTCAAATTTTGGGGAAATGACACTAATTGTTTTATATTTTTGTACTTTTTGTCAGGAAATGCAGCTCCGTCTCAGGTTCTGCTGTTGTGCAGTGGTTGCACAGCCATTCCTCTACAGGGAGCCAGGTTTTCCTGTGTCTACCCTTCTCAATGGCAAGGCTGTGCTCACTGAGCCTGTACTTTATCAAGGTTTTTCTAAGGTTTTGATCAGTAAGCGTGGTCAAATAGTTTGCCACGGTGTACTGTCGATTTTTAGGGCAAGATAGCATTGCATTTTGTGTTTCCCAATAGATCATGTAGTTTTGATTTGACTGTGTTGTAATTTGGTTTATTCTGATTGATTGGATGTTCTGGTCCTGAGGCTTCAGTGTGTTAGTAGAACAGGTTTGTGAACTCAGTCCCAGGACCAGCTGGATGAGGGTCCTGAGGCTTCAGTGTTTTAGTAGAACAGGTTAGTGAACTCAGCCCCAGGACCAGCTGGATGAGGGTCCTGAGGCTTCAGTGTGTTAGTAGAACAGGTTTGTGAACTCAGCCCCAGGACCAGCTGGATGAGGGTCCTGAGGCTTCAGTGTTTTAGTAGAACAGGTTAGTGAACTCAGCCCCAGGACCAGCTGGATGAGGGTCCTGAGGCTTCAGTGTGTTAGTAGAACAGGTTAGTGAACTCAGCCCCAGGACCAGCTGGATGAGGGTCCTGAGGCTTCAGTGTTTTAGTAGAACAGGTTTGTGAACTCAGCCCCAGGACCAGCTGGATTAGGGGACTCTTTTCTTTGCTCAGCTCTTGGCATATATATATATATATATATATTTCACACATAGTTGAGGTCAGAAGTTTACATACACCTTAACCAAATACATTTAAACTCAATTCCTGACATTTTAATCCTAGTAAAAAATTCCCTGTCTTATGTCAGTTAGGATCACCACTTTATTTTAAGAATGTGAAATGTCAGAATAATAGTAGAGACAATGATTTATTTCAGCTTTTATTTCTTTCATCACATTCCCAGTGGGTCAGAAGTTTACATACACTCAATTAGTATTTGGTAGCATTGCCTTTAAATTGTTTAACTTGGGTCAAACGATTCGGGTAGCCTTCCACAAGCTTCCCACAATAAGTTGGGTGAATTTTGGCCCATTCCTCCTGACAGAGCTGGTGTAACTGAGTCAGGTTTGTAGGCCTCCTTGCTCGCACACGCTTTTTCAGTTCTGCCCACAAATGTTCTATGGGATTGAGGTCAGGGCTTTGTGATGGCCACTCCAATACCTTGACTTTGTTGTCCTTAACACATTTAGCCACAATTTTGGAAGTATGCCTGGGGTCATTGTCCATTTGGAAGACCCATTTGAGACCAAGCTTTAACTTCCTGACTGATGTCTTGAGGTGCTGACCTGTTGCACCCTCGACAACCACTGTGATTATTATTATTTGACCCTGCTGGTCATTTATGAACATTTGAACATCTTGGCCATGTTCTGTTATAATCTCCACCCGGCACAGCCAGAAGAGGACCGGCCACCCCTCATAGCCTGGTTCCTCTCTACCCGGCACAGCCAGAAGAGGACTGGCCCACCCCTCATAGCCTGGTTCCTCTCTAGGTTTCTAATCTCCACCCGGCACAGCCAGAAGAGGACTGGACACCCCTCATAGCCTGGTTCCTCTCTACCCGGCACAGCCAGAAGAGGACTGGCCACCCCTCATAGCCTGGTTCCTCTCTAGGTTTCTAATCTCCACCCAGCACAGCCAGAAGAGGACCGGCCACCCGTCATAGCCTGGTTCCTCTCTAGGTTTCTTCCTAGGTTCTCGGCCTTTCTAGGGAGTTTTTCCTAGCCACCGTGCTTCTACACCTGCATTGCTTGCTGTTTGGGGTTTTAGGCTGGGTTTCTGTACAGCACTTTGAGATATCAGCTGATGTAAGAAGGGCTT
>NC_059458.1:43989450-44006950 GCF_905237065.1 Salmo salar | reverse complement strand
GGAGAGGAAGAGGGGAGGGGGAGAGAGGGGAGAGGAAGAGAGAGGGAGGGGAGGGAGAGGCTGAGAGAGAGGGAGAGGCTGAGAGGGAGAGAGAGGGAGGGGAGAGAGGGAGAGGGAGGAAGGGAGAGAGGGAGAGGCTGAAAGGGAGGGGAGAGAGGGACAGAGGGGGAGAGATAGAGAGAGAGAATCAAAAATGCGATTCCTTATTTAAATCTAAGTAGATGAGGTGAAGACTGGGAGATGAACGACAGCCATATAATTGAATATAGTCCAATCAAAAACACATCTTTTTGACCAAATGTGTAAAATGTTAATTGTGTAGATAAGAAAACACGATGGTCCGAATTAGGATGGCCAAAATGTGTGCGACTAAATCAATGCAGGACAGAGGAACAAAAGTGGATTAAAAATCTAGAGAAATAGGCATTGTGTTTCTGAGGCTGTATGATAATTATCTCCCTGACCCTGGTTTTTACCATTTATTTTGTATTCGTCATCTTGTCTAATCCGGAGAACATAAAACAACATCAAGTTAAAAGATGGGTATCGATGTTTGAGATTTATTACATGTATTATTCGTTTTATCATTTTAGTTTTAACACTTTTCATATTAATGACAAGTTCTTGTTATTTTTTCAAAGACTTCTCTCTCACAACAACAAAAAAACACAAGTTTTATCTTCTCTAACTTCTCAACTGAGCAAAACACCAAACTTTTATTTTTATTTTCAAAGCCTTTTTTTTACATTTTTTATTTATCGTTTTGCGACCCGTGGAAACTACTTTGGAGACGACAACGACAACAACATTTTTTTTTGTAAAATCCTCAAAAAAAAATTTTGGGCGGGAAAAGCCTCTCGGTCGACGGAGTTCAGTGCTTTTACATTTACATTTAAGTCATTTTATTATCGAATGTATCAGGTTTCAAAATCAGACTCTTTATTTTTTGTTTGTTTTGTATATAAAGTTAATGATTCGTTAGACAGAGAGAGACCTCCTTACTGAATGATTCACAACGTGAAGAATCATACATGTGTCTCCGGTAAAAATGTATTTTCTAACATAAGGAAGTGAAATGTTTTCTCCTACTCTGAGCTGAGTGTTTGGGACACACCCTACTTAGTATTGAATGTAATACAGAAAACCACATTGACTAATGTATTCATGTCAACTAACATCCTGGACGTTCAGACACGTTGGGGTTTCATCCTAAGTGTCTCTGTGGTCTTCTGAACTCCACCTAAAAAAGGTACTTTGATCCATTTGTGTGTGTGTCCCAAATGCCACCCTATTCCCTATATAGTGCACTACTATAGACCAGAGCCCTATAAAACCCTATTCCCTATATAGTGTACTACTTTAGACCAGGGCCCTATAGAACCCTATTCCCTATATAGTGCACTACTTTAGACCAGGGCCCTATAGAACCCTATTCCCTATATATAGTGCACTACTTTAGACCAGAGCCCTATAGAACCCTATTCCCTATATAGTGCACTACTTTAGACCAGGGCCCTATAGAACCCTATTCCTTATATAGTGCACTACTTTAGACCAGGGCCCTATAGAACCCTATTCCCTATATATAGTGCACTACTTTAGACCAGAGCCCTATAGAACCCTATTCCCTATATAGTGCACTACTTTAGACCAGAGCCCTATAAAACCCTATTCCCTATATAGTGCACTACTTTAGACCAGGGCCCTATAGAACCCTATTCCCTATATATAGTGCACTACTTTAGACCAGAGCCCTATAGAACCCTATTCCCTATATAGTGCACTACTTTAGACCAGAGCCCTATAAAACCCTATTCCCTATATAGTGCACTACTTTAGACCAGAGCCCTATAGAACCCTATTCCCTATATAGTGCACTACTTTAGACCAGAGCCCTATAAAACCCTATTCCCTATATAGTGCACTACTTTAGACCAGGGCCCTATAGAACCCTATTCCCTATATATAGTGCACTACTTTAGACCAGAGCCCTATAGAACCCTATTCCCTATATAGTGCACTACTTTAGACCAGAGCCCTATAAAACCCTATTCCCTATATAGTGCACTACTTTAGACCAGGGCCCTAAAAGAACCCTATTCCCTATATAGTGCACTACTTTAGACCAGGGCCCTATAGAACCCTATTCCCTATATAGTGCACTACTTTAGACCAGGGCCCTATAGAACCCTATTCCCTATATAGTGCACTACTTTAAACCAGGGCCCTATAGACCAGGGCCTGTAGTAGTGCACTATATAGGGAAATAGGCTGGATACTAGCTGATACTATAATGCTAAATCTTCCTTTTATTTATTTAATGAAACTTGGACAAGAGGGAATCCAACTTTTTCTCAGATCTGCCATTTTATTCTGTGTAACTGAAATGCCTTAATGTAAATACCTGTAAATAATGTTTGATTTTTAAGTATTTTTTTTGCTCTTTTTATTTTATTTTATTAAACAAAAGGGTAGAACTTACAAAATGCCCCGCATCAATACTGTGTGATTTCGTTATTTTAAATATTTTGATGATGGTTTTGTTTTTTATATTTGTAATTTGAACCTAATTTGTAGTTTCCTTTTTGGTAGAAATGAAACAAATAAATCCTAATGAAATAAATCTTGTTGTCACGATTCAAATCTCTTTTTACGGAGTCAAAAAAACTTCACTGCGAGGCCTCCGACGTAGCAGACAAAAGTAAGACTCTCTTATCCAACGGTTTCCACCAATAAGTTTCTCTTGTCATCTTTTCCTGTCCAAAAGGTTTCCCTGAACCTCTCGTCCCACCATATGTTTGCGTAGCAGGAAGTGCCTCAGCTAAGCCCGTCTGTTACCAGTTGAGTTAGGAGTGAACCCGCGTGGTGGTTTGACAGGTGTCTCACTAGGATCTTGGCTCAACTTGTTATTGTCATTACCTCAGATCACAGAGAGATCTTTTTATTTATTTCCCCTTTATTTAACCAGGTAGGCAAGTTGAGAACAAGTCCTTTATTTAACCAGGTAGGCCAGTTGAGAACAAGTCCTTTATTTAACCAGGTAGGCAAGTTGAGAACAAGTTCTCATTTACAACTGCGACCTGGCCAAGATAAAGCAAAGCAGTTCGACAACATACAACAACAGAGTAAAACAAAACATAGTCAATAATACAGTAGAAAAATAAGTCTATATACAATGTGAGCAAATGAGGTGAGATAAGGGAGGTAAAGGCAATAAATAGGCCATGGTGGCAAAGTAAATACAATATAGCAAGTAAAACACTGGAATGGTAGATTTATAATTTGAAGAAAGTTCAAAGTTAAAATATAACTAATATGGTGCAAGTAACAAAATAATAAATACAGTAGGGGAAGAGGTAGTTGTTTGGCCTAAATTATAGATGGGCTATGTACAGGTGCAGTGATCTGGGAGCTGCTCTGACAGCTGGTGCTTAAAGCTAGTGAGGGAGATATGAGTCTCCAGCTTCAGAGATTTTTGTAGTTCGTTCCAGTCATTGGCAGCAGAGAACTGGAAGGAGAGACGACCAAAGGAGGAGTTGGCTTTAGGGGTGACCAGAGAGATATACCTGCTGGAGCGCGTGCTACAGGTGGGTGCTGCTATGGTGACCAGTGAGCTGAGATAAGGCCGGACTTTACCTAGCAGGGTCTTGTAGATGACCTGGAGCCAGTGGGTTTGGCGACGAGTATGAAGCGAAGGCCAGCCAACGAGAGCGTACAGGTCGCAGTGGTGGGTAGTAAATGGGGCTTTGGTGACAAAACGGATGGCACTGTGATAGACTGCATCCAGTTTATTAAGTAGGGTATTGGAAGCTATTTTGTAAATGACATCGCCGAAGTCGAGGATCGGTAGGATGGTCAGTTTTACGAGGGTATGTTTGGCAGCAGGAATGAAGGAGGCTTTGTTGCAAAATAGGAAGCCGATTCTAGATTTAATTTTGGATTGGAGATGTTTAATATGAGTCTGGAAGGAGAGTTTACAGTCTAACCAGACACCTAGGTATTTGTAGTTGTCCACAAATTCTAAGTTAGAACCATCCAGAGAAGTGATGCTGGACAGGCGGGCAGGTGCAGGCAGCGATCGGTTGAAGAGCATGCATTTAGTTTTACTTGTATTTAAGAGTAGTTGGAGGCCATGGAAGGAGAGTTGAATGGCATTGAAGCTCGTCTGGAGGGTTGTTAACACAGTGTCCAAAGAAGGGCCAGAAGTATACAGAATGGTGTCGTCTGCGTAGAGGTGGATCAGAGATTCACCAGCAGCGAGAGCGAGATCGTAACGATAAGAGGAGAGATTCGGTATCCTTTGAAAATAGATTGAAAAAATGGTTGTTTACTTTAAAAAAAAGATTTTTAAGATATTCGTTGGCTCGTTATATCATATAAATATTATTTTTTTATGTGACGCAAAGAGGAAGAGATGTTTCTCAGGTAAGATATGATGACTGACTGACGTGTTCTGGAATGTTTATTATGATTCTATGAATCATTCTAGAAGCTTTTATCCATCTGATTCCGGAGACAGAAGACTGGCTTGATTCCAGAGGATCATTCCAGAAGCTTTACTTTGAAACATTTACCTGCTGGCCACCATTCCAGCCTGTCAACCCAGTTGTCTAACCCCTCCTATCTAGTTTAGTGAACTCCCTTCACTACATGGCTCTGATCTGTCTCTGCTTGGAGACGACAGTGGATCTGTCTCTGATTGGAGACGACAGTGGATCTGTCTCTGCTTGGAGACGACAGTGGATCTGTCTCTGATTGGAGACGACAGTGGATCTGTCTCTGATTGGAGACGACAGTGGATCTGTCTCTGATTGGAGACGACAGTGGATCTGTCTCTGATTGGAGACGACAGTGGATCTGTCTCTGATTGGAGACGACAGTGGATCTGTCTCTGATTGGAGACGACAGTGGATCTGTCTCTGATTGGAGACGACAGTGGATCTGTCTCTGGATTGGAGACGACAGTGGATCTGTCTCTGATTGGAGACGATCTGTCTCTGATTGGAGACGACAGTGGATCTGTCTCTGATTGGAGACGACAGTGGATCTGTCTCTGATTGGAGACGACAGTGGATCTGTCTCTGATTGGAGACGACAGTGGGTAGTGGGTAGTGTCCCGTTGGGTTCCGGTCAGAGGTAGTGTCCCCGTTGGGTTCTGGTCAGAGGTAGTGTCCCGTTGGGTTCTGGTCAGAGGTAGTGTCCCGTTGGGTTCTGGTCAGAGGTAGTGTCCCCGTTGGGTTCTGGTCAGAGGTAGTGTCCCCGTTGGGTTCTGGTCAGAGATAGTGTCCCGGTCAGAGGTAGTGTCCTGTTGGGTTCTGGTCAGAGGTAGTGTCCCGTTGGGTTCTGGTCAGAGGTAGTGTCCCGTTGGGTTCTGGTCAGAGGTAGTGTCCCCGTTGGGTTCTGGTCAGAGGTAGTGTCCCCGTTGGGTTCTGGTCAGAGATAGTGTCCCGGTCAGAGGTAGTGTCCCGTTGGGTTCTGGTCAGAGGTAGTGTCCCGTTGGGCTCTGGTCAGAGGTAGTGTCCCCGTCGGGTTCTGGTCAGAGGTAGTGTCCCGTTGGGTTCTGGTCAGAGGTAGTGTCCCCGTTGGGCTCTGGTCAGAGGTAGTGTCCCCGTCGGGTTCTGGTCAGAGGTAGTGTCCCCGTTGGGTTCTGGTCAGAGGTAGTGTCCCCGTCGGGTGTAGTGCGTCATTAGAGACGGGGAGTTACGTCACTCTGACAGCGAACTGAGACACTGCAGCACGTCAACACTGTTCTCTTTTGATGTGAGATCAGGAAACCATGAAAAAGGAAAACATTATTTCATCGTTTAGGGAAAGAAAGGGGAATTCCCCCTGACTGACTTTCTCTCTCTCTCTTTCTCTTTCTTTGTCTCTCTGTCTCTGCCTCTCTCTCTCCCTCTTCCTCTCGGTGTCTCTCTCTCTCTCTCTCTCTCTCTCTCTCTCTCTCTCTCTCTCTCTCTCTCTCTCTCTCTCTCTCTCTCTCTCTCTCTCTCTGCCTCTCTCTCTCCCTCTTCCTCTCGGTGTCTCTCTCTCTCTCTCTCTCTCTCTCTCTCTGCCTCTCTCTCTCCCTCTTCCTCTCGGTGTCTCTCTCTCTCTCTCTCTCTCTCTCTCTCTCTCTCTCTGCCTCTCTCTCTCCCTCTTCCTCTCGGTGTCTCTCTCTCTCTCTCTCTCTCTCTCTCTCTCTCTCTCTCCCTCTGCCGCTCTCTCTGCCTCTCTCTCCCTCTGCCTCTCGGTCTCTCTCTCTCTCTCTGCCTCGGTCTCTCTCTCTCTCTCTCTGCCTCGGTCTCTCTCTCTCTCTCTGCCTCTCTCTCTCTCTCTCCCTCTTCCTCTCGGTGTCTCTCTCTCTCTCTCTCTCTCTCTCTCTCTCTCTCTCTCTCTCTCTCCCTCTTCCTCTCGGTGTCTCTCTCTCTCTCTCTCTCTCTCTCTCCCTCTGCCGCTCTCTCTGCCTCTCTCTCCCTCTGCCTCTCGGTCTCTCTCTCTCTCTCTGCCTCGGTCTCTCTCTCTCTCTCTCTCTCTGCCTCGGTCTCTCTCTCTCTCTCTCTCTGCCTCTCTCTCTCTCTCTCCCTCTGCCTCTCCCCTCCTTCTCTTACCCTGTGTCTACATGTGTTCTTAGTTTGAGTCTCAGCATTAACCCCTGGATGTAATGTGCCTCCGCTGTCTAAAGAAAAGGAATGAGAGAGAAACAATGGAAGCTCCCAAGGACCTGAACAGACTCTTCCTCCTGAGATCTCCTCCTCCTCCTCCTCCTCCTCTCTTTCTTTCCATCTCTCCATCCATCCACAGAATCCTCTCTTCTCCCTGCAGAGGGGTCTGGTTATTGTTTTTAATGTACAGTCCAGGGACCGTCCCACCCCCTCAGTTTAAAGGTGATGGTCAGACCAGCTATATATTTTAATCATAACCTGCTCATGCTGGATCAATAAGACTAAAGCTGCATTCCAAATGCCCCCCCCCCCTTTTGTTCTCTGCAGAGTGGACTACTGTAGACTCTGAGTCCTATATATATCGGCCCTGGTCGAAAGAAGTGCGCTCTTTTGGGACACAGCCTCCTCCTGGCTGTTAGCAGAACAATAGACAGTGTTTTCCGTACTGAGGGAAATTACCCCAAACAAGGGAGGGAGACTTATTATTTCAAGTGGAGGTTGTTTAGGTCAAGGAGAGGGTTCGGATGATGTACTGCTCTATCGCGGAGGGCTTTCTGACTTGAGTTAGTTACAGTACAGAGTGATGTTCCATTTCTGCCCTATATAATCAATATTATCCGCTGTTGGGCCTCCCTATATAATCAATATTATCTATATAATCAATATTATCCGCTGTTGGGCCTCCCTATATAATCAATATTATCCGCTGTTGGGCCTCCTTATATAATCAATATTATCCGCTGTTGGGCCTCCCTATATAATCAATATTATCCGCTGTTGGGCCTCCTTATATAATCAATATTATCCGCTGTTGGGCCTCCCTATATAATCAATATTATCCGCTGTTGGGCCTCCTTATATAATCAATATTATCCACTGTTGGGCCTCCCTATATAATCAATATTATCCACTGTTGGGCCTCCCTATATAATCAATATTATCCACTGTTGGGCCTCCCTATATAATCAATATTATCCACTGTTGGGCCTCCCTATGTAATCAATATTATCCGCTGTTGGGCCTCCCTTTATAATCAATATTATCCACTGTTGGGCCTCCCTATATAATCAATATTATCCGCTGTTGGGCCTCCCTATATAATCAATATTATCCGCTGTTGGGCCTCCTTATATAATCAATATTATCCACTGTTGGGCCTCCCTATATAATCAATATTATCCGCTGTTGGGCCTCCCTATATAATCAATATTATCCACTGTTGGGCCTCCCTATATAATCAATATTATCCACTGTTGGGCCACCCTATATAATCAATATTATCCACTGTTGGGCCTCCCTATATAATCAATATTATCCGCTGTTGGGCCTCCCTATATAATCAATATTATCCGCTGTTGGGCCTCCCTATATAATCAATATTATCCGCTGTTGGGCCTCCCTATATAATCAATATTATCCACTGTTGGGCCTCCCTATATAATCAATATTATCTATATAATCAATATTATCCACAGTTGGGCCTCCCTATATAATCAATATTATCCACTGTTGGGCCTCCCTATATAATCAATATTATCCACTCCTATATGGACAGATGCTGGGCTTTCTACCACTGTTGGGCCTCCCTATATAATCAATATTATCCGCTGTTGGGCCTCCCTATATAATCAATATTATCCGCTGTTGGGCCTCCCTATATAATCAATATTATCCACTGTTGGGCCTCCCTATATAATCAATATTATCCGCTGTTGGGCCTCCCTATATAATCAATATTATCCACTGTTGGGCCTCCCTATATAATCAATATTATCCGCTGTTGGGCCTCCCTATATAATCAATATTATCCACTGTTGGGCCTCCCTATATAATCAATATTATCTATATAATCAATATTATCCACAGTTGGGCCTCCCTATATAATCAATATTATCCACTGTTGGGCCTCCCTATATAATCAATATTATCCAATCCTATATGGACAGATGCTGGGCTTTCTACCACTGTTGGGCCTCCCTATATAATCAATATTATCCGCTGTTGGGCCTCCCTATATAATCAATATTATCCGCTGTTGGGCCTCCTTATATAATCAATATTATCCACTGTTGGGCCTCCCTATATAATCAATATTATCCGCTGTTGGGCCTCCCTATATAATCAATATTATCCACTGTTGGGCCTCCCTATATAATCAATATTATCCACTGTTGGGCCTCCCTATATAATCAATATTATCCACTGTTGGGCCTCCCTATGTAATCAATATTATCCGCTGTTGGGCCTCCCTTTATAATCAATATTATCCACTGTTGGGCCTCCCTATATAATCAATATTATCCGCTGTTGGGCCTCCCTATATAATCAATATTATCCGCTGTTGGGCCTCCTTATATAATCAATATTATCCACTGTTGGGCCTCCCTATATAATCAATATTATCCGCTGTTGGGCCTCCCTATATAATCAATATTATCTGCTGTTGGGCCTCCCTATATAATCAATATTATCCGCTGTTGGGCCTCCTTATATAATCAATATTATCCGCTGTTGGGCCTCCCTATATAATCAATATTATCCACTGTTGGGCCTCCCTATATAATCAATATTATCTGCTGTTGGGCCTCCCTATATAATCAATATTATCCACTGTTGGGCCTCCCTATATAATCAATATTATCCACTGTTGGGCCTCCCTATGTAATCAATATTATCCACTGTTAGGCCTCCCTATGTAATCAATATTATCCACTGTTGGGCCTCCCTATATAATCAATATTATCCACTGTTGGGCCTCCCTATGTAATCAATATTATCCACAGTTGGGCCTCCCTATATAATCAATATTATCCGCTGTTGGGCCTCCCTATATAATCAATATTATCCACTGTTGGGCCTCCCTTTATAATCAATATTATCCACTGTTGGGCCTCCCTTTATAATCAATATTATCCGCTGTTGGGCCTCCCTTTATAATCAATATTATCCGCTGTTGGGCCTCCCTATATAATCAATATTATCCGCTGTTGGGCCTCCCTATATAATCAATATTATCTGCTGTTGGGCCTCCTTATATAATCAATATTATCCACTGTTGGGCCTCCCTATATAATCAATATTATCCGCTGTTGGGCCTCCCTATATAATCAATATTATCCACTGTTGGGCCTCCCAATATAATCAATATTATCCACTGTTGGGCCTCCCTATATAATCAATATTATCCACTGTTGGGCCTCCCTATATAATCAATATTATCCACTGTTGGGCCTCCCTATATAATCAATATTATCCACTGTTGGGCCTCCCTATATAATCAATATTATCCACTGTTGGGCCTCCCTTTATAATCAATATTATCCGCTGTTGGGCCTCCCTATATAATCAATATTATCCGCTGTTGGGCCTCCCTATATAATCAATATTATCTGCTGTTGGGCCTCCTTATATAATCAATATTATCCACTGTTGGGCCTCCCTATGTAATCAATATTATCCGCTGTTGGGCCTCCCTTTATAATCAATATTATCCGCTGTTGGGCCTCCCTATATAATCAATATTATCCACTGTTGGGCCTCCCTTTATAATCAATATTATCCACTGTTGGGCCTCCCTTTATAATCAATATTATCCACTCCTATATGGACAGATGCTGGGCTTTCTACCACTGTTGGACCTCCCTATATAATCAATGCGGTAGCAGAAAGAACAATCTTATGGCTTGGATGGCTGGAGTCTTTGACAACTTTTTGGGCCTTTCCCTGACACCGCCTGGTATAGAGGTCCCGGATGGCAGGGAGCACAGCCCCCGTGATTTACTGGGGCGTACTCACCACCCCCTGTAGCGTCTTGCGGTTGGATGCCTTGCAGTTGCCGTACCAAGCGTTGATACAGCCAGTCAAAATGCTCTCGACGGTGCAGCTGTAGAACTTTGAGGATCTGAGGGCCCCCACACTAAATCTTTTCAGCCTCCTGAGAGGGAAGAGGCGCTGTCGTTCCCTCTTCACAAGGACCATGTTAATTCCTTTAGTGATGTGGACACCGAGGAACTTGAAGCTTTCGACCCGCTCCACTACAGCCCCATGTGGATGGGGGGCGTGCTCGCTCCTCTGTTTCCTGTTGACCACGATCAGCTCCTTTGTCTTGTTGATGGAGAGGTTGTTGTCCTTACGCCACACTACCAGGTCTCTGACCTCCTCCCTATAAGTTGCCTCGTCGTCGTCGGTGATCAGTCCTACCACCATTGTGTCATCAGCAAACACATAGACGGAAAAATATAACTGACAACTCTCTTTGTATAGTCTTTTTTTTTTTAATGTAATTTTATTGTATTTCACCTTTATTTAACCAGGTAGGCTAGTTGAGAACAAGTCCTTTATTTAACCATGTAGGCTAGTTGAGAACAAGTCCTTTATTTAACCATGTAGGCTAGTTGAGAACAAGTCCTTTATTTAACCATGTAGGCTAGTTGAGAACAAGTCCTTTATTTAACCATGTAGGCTAGTTGAGAACAAGTCCTTTATTTAACCAGGTAGGCCAGTTGAAAACAAGTTCTCATTTACAACTGCGACCTGGCCAAGATAAAGCAAAGCAGTTCGACAACATACAACAACACAGAGTTACACATGGAGTAAAACAAAACGTAAAGTCAATAACACAATAGAAAAAAATCTATATACAGTGAGTGCCAAATGAGGTGAGCAGGTAAGGCAATAAATAGGCCAATAGTAGCAAAGGTCTGCAGATCTAAATCAGACGAGCCAAATCGCGAGACTTCCTTAACATCAGAGATCTACACACCAGCTGTTGTTAATTAACACCCTCCATCTTACCTGAGTCTGCTGTCTGATGTTGTCTCGCCATGATGCCGCCTCGCCCGCCTCTTTCGCCGCCGCTGCCTCTTTCGAGTCCCGAGGATTAGGGCCCCGGGGACTCTGTCTCTGTCCCTTTATCTCTTTGTCTCTTTCACTGTTCTCTCTCTCTCTCTCTCTCAATTTTCTCTCTCTCTCTCTCTCTCTCTCTCTTTCACTGTTCTCTTTCTCTCTCTCAATTTTCTCTCTCTCTCTCTCTCTCTCTCTCTCTTTCACTGTTCTCTTTCTCTCTCTCAATTTTCTCTCTCTCTCTCTCTCTCTCTCTCTCTCTATCACTGTTCTCTCTCATTCTTTGTGTTCTCTCTCTCTCTGTTCTCTCTCTGTTTTCTCTCTCTCTGTTCTCTCTCTCAAGTCAACATTACTTTCAGAGATGAATATGGAATTGATTGCTACAGTATCGTTACAGTGAAATGACAGTCTTCTACGTAGTGGAATGATCTCGTCTCTACTGTCACTTCATCAGGTCTTCTTCACTGTGTTTAGTAACTAAGTCAGAAGAGGTAACTTCCTGTCATCAGGTCTTCTTCACTGTGTTTAGTAACTAAGTAGTGACTCAGTCAGAAGAGGTAACTTCCTGTCATCAGGTCTTCTTCACTGTGTTTAGTAACTAAGTAGTGACTCAGTCAGAAGAGGTGACTTCCTGTCATCAGGTCTTCTTCACTGTGTTTAGTAACTAAGTAGTGACTCAGTCAGAAGAGGTAACTTCCTGTCATCAGGTCTTCACTGTGTTTAGTGTGTTTAGAGTGTGTGTGTGTGTGTGTGTGTGTGTGTGTGTGTGTGTGTGTGTGTGTGTGTGTGTGTGTGTGTGTGTGTGTGTGTGTGTGTGTGTGTGTGTGTGTGTGTGTGATATCTACGTGTGAATCTACACTCTCTATGGAGCTTCTCCTTATGATATGAACTAACAGGATGACTAGCAGACTCTATGGAGCTCCTCCATATGATATGACCTAACAGGATGTCTAGCAGACTCTATGGAGCTTCTCCATATGATATCAACTAACAAGATGTCTAGCAAACTCTATGGAGCTTCTCAATATGATATGGCTTATAAATTGGGTCATATCATGTCCCTATTTTATAGGACTATTTTTACTATTTCCAAGGAAAAAGAACAGAAACAACAAGTTAATTTTCCTAGAAAAAGCCTTTCTGCCCTGTTTTATAACCAGTTCATATTGATTTCTGAGAAGTTTTGAGCTCAAAGTACCAAGTAATCAGTCATTCCACTATCGGCTAATGTTTTGGTAAATATCACCGTGCATGAACCTTTATGTCCTTCTCTTTAGAGAGAACAACCAATCTCTTTCTCTCTTTCTCCAGCAGTGACAGCTGAACAGTCAGGGCTTTTTGTGTCCTTATCGCCATATAAAGGTGGAGAATGGCCCGTACGCGCCTGCATACAGGTTTTAGATTGCGATTTCTGGCATTTAACAAACGCTTTTATCCAGAGAAACCTAAAGTAGTGAATGCATACATTCGTGCGTAGCTACTTACTACTCTTCATCATTCATAGCTACCCTTCATCATTCATAGATACATACTACCCTTCATCATTCATAGATACATACTACCCTTCATCATTCATAGCTACCCTTCATCATTCATAGTTACATACTACCCTTCATCATTCATAGCTACCCTTCATCATTCATAGCTACATACTACTCTTCATCATTCATAGCTACCCTTCATCATTCATAGATACATACTACCCTTCATCATTCATAGTTACATACTACCCTTCATCATTCATAGCTACCCTTCATCATTCATAGATACATACTACCCTTCATCATTCATAGATACATACTACCCTTCATCATTCATAGATACATACTACCCTTCATCATTCATAGTTACATACTACCCTTCATCATTCATAGATACATACTACCCTTCATCATTCATAGCTACATACTACCCTTCATCATTCATAGCTACCCTTCATCATTCATAGTTACATACTACCCTTCATCATTCATAGATACATACTACCCTTCATCATTCATAAATACATACTACCCATCATCATTCATAGTTACATACTACCCTTCATCATTCATAGTTACATACTACCCTTCATCATTCATAGATACATACTACCCTTCATCATTCATAGCTACATATTACCCTTCATCATTCATAGCTACCCTTCATCATTCATAGATACATACTACCCTTCATCATTCATAGTTACATACTACCCTTTATCATTCATAGATACATACTACCCTTCATCATTCATAGATACATACTACCCTTCATCATTCATAGTTACATACTACCCTTCATCATTCATAGTTACATACTACCCTTCATCATTCATAGATACATACTACCCTTCATCATTCATAGCTACATACTACCCTTCATCATTCATAGTTACATACTACCCTTCATCATTCATAGATACATACTACCCTTCATCATTCATAGATACATACTACCCTTCATCATTCATAGCTACCCTTCATCATTCATAGTTACATACTACCCTTCATCATTCATAGTTACATACTACCCTTCATCATTCATAGATACATACTACCCTTCATCATTCATAGCTACATACTGCCCTTCATCATTCATAGCTACCCTTCATCATTCATAGTTACATACTACCCTTCATCATTCATAGCTACATACTACCCTTCATCATTCATAGTTACATACTACCCTTCATCATTCATAGTTACATACTACCCTTCATCATTCATAGATACATACTACCCTTCATCATTCATAGCTACATACTACCCTTCATCATTCATAGTTACATACTACCCTTCATCATTCATAGTTACATACTACCCTTCATCATTCATAGATACATACTACCCTTCATCATTCATAGATACATACTACCCTTCATCATTCATAGTTACATACTACCCTTCATCATTCATAGATACATACTACCCTTCATCATTCATAGATACATACTACCCTTCATCATTCATAGCTACCCTTCATCATTCATAGTTACATACTACCCTTCATCATTCATAGATACATACTACCCTTCATCATTCATAGCTACATACTACCCTTCATCATTCATAGCTACCCTTCATCATTCATAGATACATACTACCCTTCATCATTCATAGCTACATACTACCCTTCATCATTCATAGATACATAGTACCCTTCATCATTCATAGATACATACTACCCTTCATCATTCATAGTTACATACTACCCTTCATCATTCATAGTTACATACTACCCTTCATCATTCATAGATACATACTACCCTTCATCATTCATAGCTACATACTACCCTTCATCATTCATAGTTACATACTACCCTTCATCATTCATAGATACATACTACCCTTCATCATTCATAGATACATACTACCCTTCATCATTCATAGCTACCCTTCATCATTCATAGTTACATACTACCCTTCATCATTCATAGTTACATACTACCCTTCATCATTCATAGATACATACTACCCTTCATCATTCATAGCTACATACTACCCTTCATCATTCATAGCTACCCTTCATCATTCATAGTTACATACTACCCTTCATCATTCATAGATACATACTACCCTTCATCATTCATAGATACATACTACCCTTCATCATTCATAGCTACCCTTCATCATTCATAGTTACATACTACCCTTCATCATTCATAGTTACATACTACCCTTCATCATTCATAGATACATACTACCCTTCATCATTCATAGCTACATACTACCCTTCATCATTCATAGCTACCCTTCATCATTCATAGTTACATACTACCCTTCATCATTCATAGCTACATACTACCCTTCATCATTCATAGTTACATACTACCCTTCATCATTCATAGATACATACTACCCTTCATCATTCATAGTTACATACTACCCTTCATCATTCATAGTTACATACTACCCTTCATCATTCATAGCTACATACTACCCTTCATCATTCATAGTTACATACTACCCTTCATCATTCATAGTTACATACTACCCTTCATCATTCATAGATACATACTACCCTTCATCATTCATAGATACATACTACCCTTCATCATTCATAGTTACATACTACCCTTCATCATTCATAGATACATACTACCCTTCATCATTCATAGATACATACTACCCTTCATCATTCATAGTTACATACTACCCTTCATCATTCATAGTTACATACTACCCTTCATCATTCATAGCTACATACTACCCTTCATCATTCATAGATACATACTACCCTTCATCATTCATAGCTACATACTACCCTTCATCATTCATAGATACATACTACCCTTCATCATTCATAGTTACATACTACCCTTCATCATTCATAGATACATACTACCCTTCATCAATCATAGTTACATACTACCCTTCATCATTCATAGTTACATACTACCCTTCATCATTCATAGCTAACCTTCATCATTCATAGATACATACTACCCTTCATCATTCATAGTTACATACTACCCTTCATCATTCATAGTTACATACTACCCTTCATCATTCATAGATACATACTACCCTTCATCATTCATAGATACATACTACCCTTCATCATTCATAGCTACCCTTCATCATTCATAGATACATACTACCCTTCATCATTCATAGCTACCCTTCATCATTCATAGCTACATACTACCCTTCATTATTCATAGATACATACTACCCTTCATCATTCATAGATACATACTACCCTTCATCATTCATAGCTACCCTTCATCATTCATAGTTACATACTACCCTTCATCATTCATAGCTACATACTACCCTTCATCATTCATAGATACATACTACCCTTCATCATTCATAGATACATACTACCCTTCATCATTCATAGTTACATACTACCCTTCAACATTCATAGTTACATACTACCCTTCATCATTCATAGCTACATACTACCCTTCATCATTCATAGATACATACTACCCTTCATCATTCATAGCTACCCTTCATCATTCATAGATACATACTACCCTTCATCATTCATAGCTACCCTTCATCATTCATAGCTACATACTACCCTTCATCATTCATAGATACATACTACCCTTCATCATTCATAGATACATACTACCCTTCATCATTCATAGCTACCCTTCATCATTCATAGTTACATACTACCCTTCATCATTCATAGATACATACTACCCTTCATCATTCATAGCTACATACTACCCTTCATCATTCATAGATACATACTACCCTTCATCATTCATAGATACATACTACCCTTCATCATTCATAGTTACATACTACCCTTCATCATTCATAGTTACATACTACCCTTCATCATTCATAGCTACATACTACCCTTCATCATTCATAGTTACATACTACCCTTCATCATTCATAGATACATACTACCCTTCATCATTCATAGTTACATACTACCCTTCATCATTCATAGATACATACTACCCTTCATCATTCATAGCTACATACTACCCTTCATCATTCATAGATACATACTACCCTTCATCATTCATAGTTACATACTACCCTTCATCATTCATAGCTACATACTACCCTTCATCATTCATAGCTACCCTTCATCATTCATAGATACATACTACCCTTCATCATTCATAGATACATACTACCCTTCATCATTCATAGATACATACTACCCTTCATCATTCATAGTTACCCTTCATCATTCATAGATACATACTACCCTTCATCATTCATAGCTACATACTACCCTTCATCATTCATAGCTACATACTACCCTTCATCATTCATAGATACCCTTCATCATTCATAGATACATACATACCTTAACGAAGGTTCTTTACTTAGCCATATGATGGGAATAATCGACCACTTCCCTGTACAAATAGCTAATGTATAACCCAGCCCATACAAAGGCTATAAAAGGTTAAACAGAGATAAGAGTGATTAGAGTCAACGTTGTGGTTTGTAAATGGACTAATGACTAACTGCTACCATTAAGATTTAATGGCTGCAGTTCCATAGAGGAATAACAGTATAGCAGGCTACGACCTGTCATAAACATTCTCAAAC